>NW_011477832.1:10762-20310 GCF_000754665.1 Bison bison bison | reverse complement strand
TGATCTCCCTGCAGTCCAAGGGACTCTGAAGAGTCTTCTTCAACACCACAATTCAAAAGCATCAATCCTTTGATGTTCAGCCTTCTTTATGGTCCAACTCTCACATCCATACATGACTACTGGAAAAACCATAGCTTTGATTATATAGACATTTGTTGGCAAAGGAAGTATTGATATGTATAAAATCATTTGTTTGGTTTATGGGCACACCAGCATGAAATACAACCTTAGAAAAAATTCTGTTGCAACAAAGAGTGACTGGTACTTTTGTTTAGTGGCTCAGAAACTCTGGGTCAGAAGGGATCTTAGGTATTTCCCAGACCAACCCACTTCCTTTGGTTTCATCTGACCCTTGCTCTGCCTTTGGAAGCCCCAGATCAGAGGACTGATGCCCTTGGTGAGGATTACGATGATGCTGAAGAGGTACCATTGCCTGGGGCTCCTTCTGCCTCTCAGGGGAGTGAGGAGGAAGTGCCCCCAGAGAAGGTGGATGTGACGAGGTCCTCTCAGACAGGTGAGTGGAGTTAGCTGATCTCCTGCAATCTTTGGTCTCTATCCTGGAAATGGTGAATTTGAGCTGCTCAGTGTCCATCCCTCATAGATATTCCAATTTTGGATGACCTCCAATAGTTGATAGCATCATTTTGATCTTATTCCTTTCTTTAATGTTTTCAGACTCCTGGGGAGAAGAGGAAGCACTCTAGTATTAGTAACTGTGTCTGCATGGCTTTATCCTTCATGTGCCTGCATTAACACTTGCAGATTACTTGAGCATATTTACCTAATACAAAAATAGAATAACTGAATAACCTTTTGTGCTGTCTCATATGTGAAATGCAGTTAGAGATTTTAAAGACTATGTTAGTATTGGAATTTGTAAAGCATTTTTATACTTTAAAATGCACTCTGACCATAGGTCAACCCAAATATGTGTAAAGTGGATGGTATATATGGCCCTAAAAAACAAAAGCATGATGGTGGATTATGGACTCAGAATTTGTGGGCAGGTTCATGTTAATCTGCTCCACACATTTCAGTGGCCAAGGAAATACACTCATTCTCCATCAAGGGTATTTCTCCATCTGAGGTTCATGTGTTTCCTGGGGGAGGGGCAACTGCAGAAGGATCCTGTGGTTGCTTTTTGTGGGCTTTGGGGAACACAAGTCAAGACCACCAAGAGCAGAGTTGGATGGTCAGTGAGGAGCTGAGATTTCTCCAGATGTGATCGTCTACCTCCCTCTCCTTGTTGATTCAGACATGTTGATTATGAAAAAAGAAAATTTTATACCCCTTCTAGAGATTCTTCCCTTCTTGGGCATCTCCTTGCTGATTGTGTAGCCTGGGAACAGATCTTTAATCCAGGATTTCCCATTTGAGTTGAGACCTCAGATGGGCTGAATCCTTTTTTGGGGGTTGGGGGTGGGGAGGGGCAGTGCTGCAAGACTTGCAGGTCTTAGTGCCTGAAACAGAAATTGTACCTGGGCCACAGAAGTGAAAGCACCAAGTCCTGACCACTGGACCACTAACTAGCCAATTCCTGGGCCGGATCTTGAGAAGACAGCCCTGATCCATCCTCACTGAAATAAACATGAAATAGCCTGAGCCTCCCTGAGTGCACCTGGATCCCAGGGATGCTTTGTCATCACCACTTATTTGACTCACTTCCACCACAGGGCTCTGTCAGGTCCCTTTGCTTCAGTTCTAATCAAATGTTTCATTCCTACTTCAGGTTCTTCTCTGAATATCTCTAGAGAGGTGGCTGATCCTAGGGAAGAAGAAGAGAGCCCCTGGTTGCTCCAGGGGGAGTAAGCAGACACTGGGTACGATGATGTTGAACTAAGTGCTCTGGAAACATCCATAGTTACTTCCCCATGATGTATTAAATATGAGATGTTGTCTCAGATATTCTAATTGCCCATATTTTAGTAGAATAGTGCTGACCTATAATTGTATTATATGGAAATTGCTCATAATGAAATATTCTCAATAAAATAACTTTTTGCTTTGTTGACAATGGCAAGATTCATTCCAAATGCTCTTAGAGGATTGGTACTCAATCACAATTTCCTTATAAGGAAATACCAGATGAGTGAACTGACCTGTCTCACCTCCCCCAAATGCTAAGTAAGGCTTGACTTCACTCAGGCTCAGAAATGCTCCAGGTCACTCTTCTTAGACAGCAGATTCTAAACTTTGTCCACACTCACACCTTCATTCTTAGCAAGGTGAACTTGTATGGGGGGTGGAAATCCTAAACCTTCCTATATGCTCTTCCCCTTTCCCGAGATGTCACACCATCTGTTTTTATTCAGTTATTGGGCACCAGATTGGGTGTGAGTTTCAAAGTTGAGGGTAAGAAATTGGCTGGTGGAAGAGAATGCATACAGCTTTCTTTACCCTGCCTAAATTCTCAAGGCCAATTAAAAATCTCACTCTACGTAACTACCTCTTCCTTTTTATCTCCCATTCCCTAGGTTACTTTTTTCAGTTTTTTCCTCAAGTGCATATAGACTCTTTATCTCTCTTCTCCCATGTCTAGTTGGTTATCAAATCCTTTTAAATCCAGTCTTGCCTCTCCATCACTTTCTACTACTTCTTCAGGATGTTGTCATTTCTTGTCTGTCCAATTATCTAGCATTTAAAGTGAATTACATCAACTCGTATCTCTCTCCAAGTTGGTGAAGGGCAAATCGGTGCTACCTCACACCCTGTATCCAGGTGGGACAAAGTGAAAATGTTAGTCACTCAGTGATGTCCGAATCTTTGCCACCCTGTGGACTGTAGCCTGCCAGGCTCCTCTGTCCATGAGATTCTCCAGGCAAGAATACTGGAGTGGAGTGGGTTACCATTCCCTTTTTCAGGGGGTCTTCCCCACCCAGAGATCGACCCCAGGTCTCCTGCCCAGCAGGCAGATTCTTTACCATCCGACCCACCACTGAGGGGCATCAGGTGGGATAAAGGGGCAAGAAATTGGAGAATAAGACAGAGGGGATCTAGAAGAAGGGATATAGACAGAAAGATGAGAAATTTGGGGCTATTTGAGTTTTATTGATGTCAATGGAGGCGTCTGATACGACTGAACTCTTAGAGGAAGAATTTCAGACCAATAGGCTTCTCTGAAAACATGTTGTTTAAAGAGTCCTTTAATCTGGTAACTGTTGAAAATGTAAATGTGATCCTGCTGTGATTGTTCAGGGTAGAGAGAGCTGTCTTGTAGGGGTGACCAAGTAAACAATACATTTCCACAATACCCTGACTCCTGTCCCATTTCATTGTGGACATTTGGAGAAGCTGCTGAACTAATATAAGACCTGAGAGTGCTGGCCTGAGTTGATTTGTGGCCAACCTGTTATTTAGTTGATGGCTCTGGATGATGTCCAAGGCTCCAACCTACACTCATGCTTGTAATCTCTGTAATTTTTTTTTTCTGTGCTGGGGATTAGAGATCCCTAGGGCTTCTCCAAGTGCAGCTCATGTGGCCATTTGCCATTGGGAAGTGATGAAATAAGTGACAGAGTAAAGTGTACCCATAAAGAATATTATATTTCATTCCTGATTCAGGGTATCCATGAAGCCAAAAGAGCTGGTTACTATAATTCTGGGTGATAAAAATCATATAAAATTATGGAAGAGGAGAGGAGGACAAGATTTCCCACCTAGACTTGGGAGAGTCTCAGGATGAGCCTATTATGGATTGAGTGCTCAAAACTGGCCAGGAGTTGGTGAATAGACTTTTGGACTGTTTAGATCAGGAAGATGAGGGCAATCATTCCAAGTTATCCATGTGGCCTGTGAAGGGGCCTTTTGTGAGGGGTGGTTTGGGAGCGTTTATCGTTCCAGGGTCTGTCACAAAAACAAGAAAACTTCTCTGCAGAGTATTAATTATGACAAGGCAGCCAGAATGTCATGTGGGGAAAGTATTTATAGGAAATTCTTTCCTATCTGTAGTGCACTTAGCATGTTAAGCTTGGAGGCCTGTCCTATGTTATTTGGGAAGACCCAGAGAAAGTCTCTAGGATTTTTCTGAAACCTCACAGGCACTTACCACCCATAAATACTTTATTCTGGCAGAATGGAGTAAGTTACAAAGACATGAAAATGTCAGGGATTATGTTTCATGGCAACTTTCAATGTAAAACCCTGTGTCGCAGGTAATGATATGATTTCTACAGAGGAAAAAAAAATTCCTTTAATCATAGTTCCATGTAAAAACAATAATTATGAAGAAGACAGGATTCTCATTTATTTGACAAAAAATATTACAGAGTTGTCTTTCAAGAATTTCTTGTTTCAAACATGGTGCTACATGGTGCTAAGCTCCACATCATCATATCCAGGCTCTTCTTGTCTCAGGACCAATGAGGACTCCTTCTCTTCCACCCCAGAGTCAACAGTTTCTCTCAGAGACTTCAGAGACATGCCTGAAACAGTAAGGAGAGTCTGGTTTTAGTGGTGACAAAATGACAAGACACAACCTTTGATGGAAGGATAGTAAAAGGGGCCACAAAGTATCTGAGGTGAGGGGGAGCACCCAGCATTGTCTAAAAGTCTAGATTGAGCTACTTCATACTGACTCAGCTACTCCATGCAACATCTTGTCTGGACCTTGGAAGTTGGAAAGAAGATGGACCAATAATGGCCAGGAGTGGAAAGGAGATGTGCATGCCTCTTCAACACTTGGTGGGTCTGATTTCTCAAGAAGTAGAGACAGGAGATGACCTCTGTAGAGTGCCTTAGATGCCCTCTTCTGAGCACCTCAGCAACAGAACCAGCCTGACCTGCAAGCTCTATGAGAACACTCTGGGTCCTCTGTCAGATGCCAGAAATGGGCAACTCAACCAAATTTCACAACCTCCTGCTCCCCAGGGACCATATCCCCACATATAGGCAGAAAGCCTAGTCCTTGGGAATGAGGGTCTTCATCTGGCAATTGAAGTGAGAGAAAATTTTCTCTTGGTTCCCATCTAGTGCTGAGATTTATGATTCTGTAGTTAAGGCTATTTCAGATTCTGCTTTAATAGTGAGCAATCAACTTTAAATATATGGTTACACAGATTTCTCAAAACAAGTTTTATAGCTCATAAATTTAATTTATACTGCCATTAAAAACATTTCAGATTAGTTCTCACAATTTGAAAAATCTCCAAATTTATTGTCAAAACATATATTTCAATTTGGGGTATGAAAATGGAAACAAAGCCTCTGTAACTCATACAAATGTGTCTTTATCCAATTGATGATGGACATGGACAAGAGAACACAGTATGTTCTCCTCTTAGAAGAGATGAAGTAGCTCCAATATTCCAGAGATAATAAAAAGTCGATAATACCTGGTATATGTGGTGCATGCATGCTCACTTGTGTTTGACTCTTTGCAACCCCGTGGACTATAGCCCACAAGGCTCTTCTGTCCACATGATTTTTCAGGCAAGAATACTGGAATGGGTTGCCATTTTTTTCTCCAGGGACTCTTCCTGACTCACGGATCGAATTCAAGTCTCTTTTGTCTCCTGCATTTGCAGGCAGAGTCCTTACTACTGCACCACCAGGGAAACCCAAACAAGGCTACCCCAGTTCTGATAGTAAAGAAACACTGACTGTTGATGTGTCAAACTCATCTTCTTCATGATGATGAAGTTAGGCTACTGAGCTGTCAACTCACCAGTCTGGGAATACCTGGCACCACCTCTATCATCCGGGAAAAAGTTATTCTCATTCATCCCAGGGAAGAAAGGATTTATGGGAACAGGTAACTCATCAACATCATCATAACCATTTCCTATGGTGTTGATGTTCTGTCCTGGAGGCTCTGAAAACAGATAAGAACTTAGGTGAAAAAGCAAAATATGAGTTGGACTAAGTGATGCTCCAACTCCCTTCTGAGGCAGAGATTCAAATAAATGACTAATATATACTCCATATTCCAGGGCTGTTAAAGGCATGTAGTTTATTTCAGTGTGCTCAGAAATCATTTAAACCTTCTAAATATTCCAATATATCAGGGTCAATCATATTTTTCTAGTATGGTCTCTCATATCATAAAGCATCAACAAAATCTATAATGCTATGAGTTTTAGGTACTCTTTTTGAGCATGTGGTACAGAGTTGTAACACATACTATGCACATAAAAGTGACTGGGGAGCATGAATCTGATCCAAGAGAACCCAGGTGTCTGTGCTCTCTGAAGCTCTGGAAGACACAGAGCTGGTGGGAGAGGGAGCCTGGACATCTGTTACTCAGAGACAGGATATTCCACCATCCCAGTTACAGGACGCCTGGGTTTCAGTCCCTTTTAGTCGTCCATCTTTACTAACTGGAAAAGGTCCAGGAAGGCATTCTTCTTTCTCTGTGCATGTGAGCATGCTCAGTCATGTCCGACTCTCTGCGACCCCACGGACTATAGCCTGCCAGGCTCCTCTGTCCATGGGATTCTCCAGGCAAGAATACTGTAGTGGTTTGTCGTGCCCTCCTCCAGGGAACCTTCCCAACCCAGGGATCAAACCCTATCAAGACACAAGACACCCGTTTGTGTCTCCTGCATTAGCAGGTGGAGTCTTTATTATCGCACCACCCAGGAAGCCCATCTAGGTATAAGAGTCTACCCCAATTCCAACAATAAGAACAACTGACTGTTAAGTGGGTCAAAACTCATCTTCTCCACACGATGAAGTCAGGTTACTGAGCTGTCAACTCACTTGTCTGGGAATAACGGGCGCCACCTCTGTCCTCTGGGGAAAAGTTATTTTCATTCATCCCAGGGAAGAAAAGATTTACAGGAACAGGTAACTCATCGACATCATCATAACCATTTCCTGTGGTGTTGATACGCTGTCTCAGAGGATCTGTAAACAGACACGGACTTAGGTGGAATAGCAAAGTATGTGTTGGACTATGTGATGGCCTAAGTCCTTTCTAATGCAGAAGTTCAAACAACTGATAAATATAGACTCTATATTCCAAGGTCGTGTCAAAGGCATGTATTTGATCTCACAGTGCTCAGAAATCATTTAAATCTTTTAACTATTTCAATATATCAGGGTCAGTCATATTTTTCTAACACGGTCTCTCATATCATAAAGCATCAACAAAAGCTATTATGCTATGAGTTTCAGGTACTATTTCAAGCATATGATACAGATTTATAACATATACTGTGCACTTATCAGTGACTGGGGAGGATGAATCTGGACCAAGAGAACCCAGGTGTCTGTGTGCTCTCTAGGGCTCTGGGAGACACAGAGCTGGTGGGAGAGGGATCCTGGACATCTGTTACTCAGAGACAGGATATCCCACCATCCCAGTCACAAGATGCCTGGGTTTCAGTCCCTTCTAGACCTTGGTTGACCTTAGGATCTCACCTCCAGGGGTTGTCCATCTTTATTATCTGGAGAAGACCCAGAGAGGACATTGTCCTTTCTCCAGTTCCTTGTAAGTAAGAGTTTCTGGTCATTGGTAACTACCAGCACTGATCACTCCATATATTCCAGGGCTTATCAATAGCAATATTTGTGTCTCAATATATACAAAAATCCATGAAATAATTAAAATATCAGACTGAATCTGGATCCAACTATAGTTTCCAATGTTCTCTTTAGCCACACAATTTTGAGTTTATCAGTTTCAGATTTTTTTTAAATGGTCTTAAAATCTTTAATGGTACATTAGATAATAATGTACTATTAGATCCATACATGCTCAGTTGCTTCAGTTGTGTCCAACTGTTTGAGACCCTGTGGACTGTAGCCTGCCAGGCTCCTCTGTCCATGGGGATTCTCTGGCCAAGACTACTGGAGTCAGTTGCCCTGCCCTCCTTCAGAGGATCTTCCTGATCCAGGGATCAAACCAGCATCTCTTATCTCTCTGCATTGGCAGGCAGGTTCTCTACCACTAGCGCCACCTGGGAAGCACTACATATTCAGTCTGTAACTGGGTAGAAGTGGCCATGAATACAGAGAACTAGGTCTGACCTTTCCACTTCTGAGGTCATAGAGTGGGCAAGAGAGGGAAAAAGTTGTTGTGAACTAGAGAAAAGAGATCCTTCCCTGTGGATGATTAAGACATCCTGTGATGTCTTAATCACAGGAAGAGATCCTCAGACACAATTCCTCCTCCGCATCCCCGCCATCCAAGGGAAGACCTGCTACCTGAGGCAGAGTCGGGGTCTCCATCCTCTCCATCATCCCCTGTGTAATACGGCAGCTTAGTTGCTGAGTCATCAGACAGGTTACCTGGTAGGGAGAAAAGCATCATAGAAAAATGGAAACCTTTGCCCTGTCATGGTAGGATGCCTGCTGTCATAGTTTAGAGGAAATATTGAGACTTCAGACTTGTAGAGAGAAGGCTTGGAACTCCATGTGAAGTTGGCTTAATAAGGTTAGGTCTCTGTTTGCTGAAAATAACACACAGCCAACTCATGATCAGAGGGGAGGGCGTGGGACTTACTTTGGCTGTCCAACAGGTCCTTCTTCCCTGGTTTTATGATGTCATCAATCTCCTGGTACACAGCTTCATCAACAGCAGCTTCAAAATCAGATAACTCTGGGAAAGTGGCATGAGTTAGAGACTGACTCTGGAGTTAATCCCTTTATCAACAGAAAAGGCCTTCAGTGCTCTCCAGCGTTGCCCCTTGGGGAACCACTCTGGGCTGCTCAGGCTCCTTTCTTAGCTACATGGAACAGAACTAGATTTCCTGACCCTGACTTTGATCTCACACTCAATATCCACTGGCACTGTTCACACAGGAAGTCATAATTCTCAAGAAATTTTACATTCGACCCAGGACCAAGGATTCTATTCTTTCAAATCCTGTTGTCTACTGTAGAAAAGGTGGGATTTTACCAGATAATGAGCATGGAGACCAATACTTGTGCACTTTCTTGATGTCACAACAGACTCAATTCCTTTCCCACCACTTTCCAGATCATTTAGCATCCCTAAGGCCCACCTTGGTGCTCTGCTCTCCATCTGTGTAGCTGAATCCCCAGGATGATGAAGACCATGAAGAGAAGGGCTCCCAGAATGATGCAGAGGATCACGGGAAGGGAGAAGATGCCAGGGTTTGGAGCTGAGCCTAAAATGGTACCAGAGGAGAGAAGAGGGCCATAGGGTTTTGTGAGGTTCATAAGTCTAGAAGAACCCCTCTGTCCTTATCCTGGTTCTCTTCTGAGCCTTTAAGGCCATGAAGTCACGATTCAGATACAATGGGTTTTTCTGAACTCCAAGCTGTGATCGACATAAGTGCTTCCCTAAGCTATGTCAAGTGTCTTTTCAGTCTGATTCCAGAGGATTTTTAGAGGGTGACAGGTAGTAAAGCTCTGGAGGACTCCAGCTGCCACTGCTTAATAGGACTGTAAACACAAGATCATTAAGCTTTTCTGTACTGAAATGGGTAATTTTGTCAGAAATATAAAGATATATAGCGCATGCTAAGTCACTTCAGTCATGTTTGACTCTTTGTAATCCCATGAACTGTACCCCACCAGGCTACTCTCTCCATGGGATTCTCCAGGCAAGAATACTGGAGCGGGTTGCCATTTCCTTCTCCATG
>NW_011477832.1:7623-10306 GCF_000754665.1 Bison bison bison | reverse complement strand
CCCTCCTGTGACTCCCCTGGTGGGAGGAAGGAGCCCCTGGGAGCCACAGGGGAGGGGGCGGGGCTGACGTACCTGTGCAGGGGGCAGCAGTTGGACAGCTCTTGTGTTTCCCTCCTGTAGAAGCAATGATGAGAAGTGCTGGATCAGGGACTGCTGGGGCTGGTCTTGTTCCCAAACAAGATTATCAAAGGTCCTTGGCTCAATCCAAACAACAAGTAAAAACAGAGGTTTCATCATCTAATGGGCTGAGACATTAACTACATCTTGCCACAAGCTGAAATTTCTTTATCTCTTTGCTGTTTACCAGGTCCATACTGCACAACGAATACAAATACATGGAAACACAGACAGAAACATAGCCCACCTTTTTCTAGATTCAACCTAAATTCATCACTTAGACTGAAAAACATAAAATCACACTAACAACATCCTACGGGGTTGGGACAGACACAAAAACAGAACAGTAATTTACCTGCACATGAGATATAGGCTTCGTCCTTTGGATAGCATGAGTTGTAATTCCAAGGGTCAGAAGGACACTGCCAGAGAGAGGTATCAGTTTTCTGACAACGGATTCTATCTACCCACCGGGGTCTAGAACCTTCCCTAAGAGCAACTGAAGTGGTGAGACTTCCACTGTCCCCACAGTCAAGCTGTCGGCAGATCATGGACACAGTGATGTCTTCCATGGGGCTGCGGCAGATACTGCCCCAGGTCCCATTGTAGAAAACTTCCAGCCACCCAGCACACTCCTGGTCCTTTCTCACCATCCTGACAGCCAGGAAATCTAAGATTGAAAAGGAGAGGAAACAGGACATAGTGAACAATACCCAACTCAGTGCTCTGGGTTTTCCTCTCTCCAAGAATTTGTGACTATACATCCCTGACCTAGTTGAGGAGATGTCCACTAGGTGACAAGAATGACATTCGTCTCCCTTTCATCTTACTTTGTCTTTTTGTGTCTATTTCTACCACAGTGATGTCATGGATATGAACAGAGAGAAAGACTAATCTGGGTACCTGCAAGCAGGGGGAGCTAGATCCTGCTTCCTGGTAAAATCTAAAAAGGATCTGTGAATGGGATGTGATGTGGATACTGGGGTGGGGGGTGGGTAGGCAGAATAATGAACTCACAAATCTCTACATCATAATCTGTGGAACCTGTGAATATGTTACCTTACATTTGAAAATGGACTTTACAGATGTTACTAAAATAAGGACTTTGGGATGGTGAGACTAAGCTGGAATATTGTGAATTAACCACCTGAGTCCAGCCTAATCACCTCCTTATCCCTGGTATCCTTAAATGGATAACCTTGCAAAGCTCCAGTTAGAGGGAATTGTAAAGAAGAATGCTCAGAAGAGACATAGTTTGCTGTAGGTCTGAAGAAGAAGAGGGCTCTAAGCCAAGGAAAGAGGTCACAAAGAAACCAGGAAAGGCTGGGAAAGGAGTCCTCCCTGTGCCTTCAGGAAGAACGCAGCTCTGTGAGCACCAGGATGTTGGCCCACGGAGACCGTCAGCAGACTCCTAGCAAATAGAACTGAACAGAGTAAATCTGTGCTTTCATTACAGCACCAACGGGATCTCTAGACTTTACTACCACAGGGAACTGAAAAGAGAGCTCTGCTGTCGTGTGGAAACTGTAAGAAACGGCTCTGCCAGGAAACACTGCTGAGAAGAAAGAACAAAAACGTCAGCTGCTGCAGGAGGCAGTGAAAGCACCTCGTCTTCACGTCTGCTGGAACCACAGGTTCCATGGGAGAAAGCCTCCTTCTCTAGTCCTTTCAGCATCTCTCCCTCAGGGCTTAGAACCCCATCCTCCAGCCACCCCCATTCCCCAGCCTGTGGACAGTGTGCAGCGCAGACCTGAGCAGATGACCCCAGCGTCCTGCTTGTGTCTGCAGTCGTGCTGCCCCCAGCCTCGGGAAGGGCACCTCCACACGTGGGACTCTTTTCCTGTGCAGTTCAGATCGTCCAGCCAGATGGGCCCTGACCCTGCCCCGAAGTGAGCAGACCTCGTGGCATAGAGGGCTTCTCCACAGCCCAGCTGCCTGCACACCACGCGGGCATCGTCCAGGTCCCAGCCGTCATCACAGATGGTGCCCCAGGAGCCCTGGTCAAGGATCTCCACTCTCCCGGCGCAGTGACCGCCCCCGTCCACCAGGCGGAGCTGCCTGCTGTCTGAGGAGAGAGAAATGGGACAATGGGGCATTGACAGGGGAATGAGAAGGGTCTTCTATTCTGTGGGACCCTCACCTGAGCAGTAGGGGGCGCTCTCCTCTGGGGATGCTGAGGCCGCTGGTTCAGACACGGGGTACTTGCACTGGGGCAGCACCTGGGTTTGGTTTCCTGCAGAAACAGCAATGATTAGAGAGCTGGGAAGCTGAACAACTGGAAACTGATTTAAGCTAAATAATGATCTAGTGATGGAGCCTGAGATGGGAGCTATAACATAGCAGCAAAGTTAATGTAATTTTAATCTCTATTGAGACTTCTGTGTTTGAGAATGCCAAAATTTTTCTTTTACGCTATGTATTGCCCTAAGAATGAGTTACATGTGTCTTTGTGAATTATGGTTTCCTCACTGTTTATGCCCAGTAGGGGGATTGCTGGGTCAGAAAAGGAAACGGCAATCCACTCCAGGACTATTGCCTGGAAAATCCCACGGACACAGGAGCCTGG
>NW_011477832.1:3231-5971 GCF_000754665.1 Bison bison bison | reverse complement strand
TATGGCAGAAAGTGAAGAAGAACTAAAGAGCCTCTTGATGAAAGTGAAAGAGGAGAGTGAAAAAGTTGGCTTAAAGCTCAACATTCAGAAAACTAAGATCATGGCATCTGGTGTCATCGCTTCATATGAAATTGATGGGGAAACAGTTGAAACAATGGCTGACTTTATTTTCTTGGGCTCCAAAATCACTACAGTTGGTGACTGCAGCCATGAAATTAAAAGATGCTTCCTTCTTAGAGTAAAAGTTATGACCAAACCAGACAGCATATTAAAAAACAGAGACATTACTTTACCAACAAAGGTCTGTCTAGTCAAAGCTATGGTTTTTCCAGTAGTCATGTATGGATGTGACAGTTGGACTATAAAGAAAGTTGAGCACCAAAGAATTGATTCTTCTGAACTGTGGTGTTGGAGAAGACTCTTGAGAGTCCCTTGGACTGCAAGGAGATGCAACCAGTCCATCCTAAAGGGATCAGTCCTGAATATTCATTGGAAGGACTGATACTGAAGCTGAAGCTCCAATACTTTGGCCACCTGATGTGAAGAACTGAATGATTTGAAAAGACCCTGATGCTGGGAAAGATTGAAGGCATGAGGAAAAGGGATGACAGAGGATGAGATTGTTGGATGGCATCAATGACTCAATGGACATGAGTTTGAGTAAACTCCGGGAGTTGGTGATGGACAGGGAGGCCTGGCGTGCTGCGATTCATGGGGTCACAAAGAGTTGGACACGACGGAGTGACTGAACTGAACTGAACTGAACTGATATTGTTCTCCATAGTGGCTGTATCAGTTTACATTTCCACCAACAGTACAAGAGGGTTCCCGTTTCTCCACATCATGCCCAGTATTAATCGTTGTAGATTTTTTTATAATGACCGTTCTGACAGGTGTGAGGTAATCCTTCATTGTAGTTTTGATTTGCATTTCAAGAAGGAGGGGATATATGTATACATATAACTGATTCACTCCTTGTACAGCAGAAACTAATACCACATTGTAAAGCAATTATACTCAATTAAAAAAATTATGTTACATTAGCTGTTCTAATCCTAAATCTATCTCTAATTAAAAGATGCAAAATAAAACCTTTTCTGAAGGATTTCTATAATTTTATACTTCTATGTCTGTCATTTTAAAAGTGCTTTATAAAAGAGATCTCCTGGAAAACCAAGAGGAAAAAGGAGACATTAGAAAGTATTCCCAAAGGTATTCAGCTACTAGAGTTATCTAGCAGAGAATTTAAGTAGTCGTGATTACAGTGATTATAGAATTAGTTGACAAGATATATCTTGTCAGAAAAATGATAACAAGAAAACAAATAAAAATTCTAGAGCTGAAACTTAATAACTGAAATTAAGAACTAGAGAATGAGTGTATCAGCACATTAGATCAGCACAAGGTAGAAACTGTAAAATAGAAGATCAGAGGACAAATATTCATCTATTTGGAATGCAGCTCACATGGTAAGTGTCCCGGTTATATTGCTATATAACAAAGTTTTCCAAAAATGTTAGTAGCAGTAGGAAAAAAAAAAAAACAAACAACTTCATTTTACTTAAGACTTCCCGGGTCAGTAACTTGGGACAGACAAACTTGGCAGTTCTGTCTTGGGATTTTCATGTGGCTGCACTTAGATGTCATCTGGGGCTGAAGTTGTCTGAGAACTTGACTGAACTGTGGTTACATAAGGAAATTCCCTGTAGTATTTCAAGGGTAAAGGGACATCATGTCTGCAATCTAATTCAGAAAAATTTTACATATTCAGGGAGAAATGGGGCGAGAGGCAAACCAAGAGGAAAAGAGAAAGACAGAAACAGACAGAGAAAGGAAGACTAAAGCAAAATACCAACACTGGGAAATCCAGGTGAATGTCATCTGGAAAGTTTTATTCTTGCAATTATTCTTGCAACTTTTCTGTAAATCTCAAATTAGCTCAAAAGAAAAAAAATTAAAAGGTGAAAACAAGTCAGAGAGAATTCATTGCTCAGACACTTAGACAGGGAAAAAAAAAATACTAGTAACATCAAAAAATAAAATGCCTAGGAGACAAAACCCAGTAAAAGATGAGCAAATCTTCTGAGAGAAATTCAAGACCAAATTGAATAGAGGAATGTATGATGTCAGTGAGTTGGAAAACTCAAAATTACTACAGTCAATCATCCTCAAATTTATATTTAGATTAAATCAAATCTCAGTCAAAATACCTTATGCTTTTTTGGTGAAAAATGATAAGCTGACTCACAAGTTTATACAAAATGCAAAGACCAAAAACAGCCAATGTGGTTGGCAAGACAAGCAATGAAGACTAAGTATAAAGTAATTCCTATAAATTAAAAGTTTCATACTTATTATAAAATTACAATAATTAATAAAACATTCAAGGGTATACAAATGATACAATGGAACAGAGTAGAGAGTCTCAAAAAATGCTCAGACAACCATACCCTTCTGTTTATGACAAAGTGGCAGTGCAATCTGGAACAGTGTCTTTTCAGAAAGATCTGGGTCAATTGGATGTCTGTATGAACTCTGACAATTATCTTACATAGATATCCACATCAGAAGGAAAGCACAACATGCAAGAGATAAATAATTAAACTTCTATAAAATACTCTCAGAGAATGTTTTTATGGTGTAGGCAGAGTTATTACAACACGGGAGACCTGGGTTCAATCCCTGGGTTGGGAAGATCTCCTGGAGAAGGAAATGGCAACCCACTCCAGTCTTCTTGCCT
>NW_011477832.1:0-536 GCF_000754665.1 Bison bison bison | reverse complement strand
CCCTCTGTCATCCCCTTCTCCTCCTGCCCACAATCTTTCCCAGCGTCAGGGTCTTTTCAAATGAGTCAGCTCTTTGCATCAGGTGTCCAAAATATTGGAGTTTCAGCTTCAACACCAGTCCTTCCAATGAATATTCAGGACTGATTTCCTTTAGTACTGACTGGCTGGATCTCTTTGCTGTACAGGGACACTCAAGAGTCTTCTCCAACACCACAGTTGAAAAGCATCAATTCTTTGGCTCTCAGCTTTCTTTACAGTCTAATTCCCACATCTATACATGACTACTGGAAAACCATAGTGGGGGCATGGTCCTGACCATCTCTCTTGAAATCCCAGGATTTGTCAATGAACCTGGGGGAGAGGGAGTTCTCAATGAGAGTTTCCCAGACAGCTGAGTTTGCAGATCATCTCCTATTAGAGATTTTTCTTCTGAGACAGGAGTTGTAGAAAATGCAAAGGGGTTTTATAGTTTCTGGTCTTACGTTTAGATCTTTAATCCATTTTGAGTTTATTTTTGTGTATGGTGTTAGAAAGTG
>NW_011477831.1:23317-25616 GCF_000754665.1 Bison bison bison | reverse complement strand
AGAAATAAGTATTAACCTTTGATATTAATCATGTTAGACCTTAGGCTAAGTAAATTCTTTCCTTAAACCCACTACACCCTCACCCTATAGGAATGTAACTTTATTTGGGTGGCGTCTGTTTTAAGAATAATCACCCTTGGAGAAAAAAGTGTTCTGGTTGACTGACCACTGTCACAAGGAGAGGGTCATAAATTTTCAGCAGGCCCCCATGGCTAGAAGATGATGTAACACCCCTAAGACCTCTGTATACATTTGTATGAAGCACCTGACTTTAATAAAAGTCAGGACTGCTGTCCCCACATGACTTTTGTATAACATCTCAGTGTATAAAAACCGACTCTGGAAAATAAAGAATTGGGATCAGTTCCTCGAAAGACTGGTCTCCCCATGTCACTCTCTCTCTCACTCTGGCTGAGTCTCCATCTGGAGCATGGAACCCGCCATTCTTACTAATTATACCTGGGCTTCTAAGATCCGACCGGGGAGGCCTCAGTGTCTCCTCTCCTTCAGGAGAATGGAAGGATGCCTGCGGCCTATGTAAGTGGTGCAAACTTCTTGTCTTGAAGTTTTATTGGTCTCCCGCGTAAACCAAGCTACTCAGTCTCTTTTCTCCACTGAATTTTCCTACTGAGCTATCCTTATTCTATTACTCTTTATATCTTTGATGAATATTTAAATAGTCGCCGAAGCCGTCTCCCCTTCGAATACCCTGGATGAGCAGGGGCTGGACCCCAGCAGAGGCCGGTATCTACTTGACACTGGAGCGGAACCTGGGGGTCTTGTCACAATTCAAAAGCCATGTATGTCCCCATCCACTGGAGATCAGGACTGATTCCCTTGCACTGAATCTAATGTCAGCTGAGAATCAACTCACAACATGAAGGGAGTTCTGATGCCCTGGTTGCTAATTGGAACAGAGTCCCAGGTCCCTAATTCAAATCGTCTGGAGGCCTGAAACCCCTTTGACAACTCGAGAGTTCCATGCCTCCACACAAGTCGAGACCTGACTCCCTGTTTGAAACGGCATACACACACCGAGACCCACATTAGAACAGGAGAGGAACCCTGAGGTTCCCACCTCAACTCGAGATGAGGCCCTCTCCCATTGCACCGACCCCAGTGGAGGCCTGAGAGGCCCCTCCCATCTCCACAGTATTCCTGACTTCCCTTAGGCACCATGAGAAACTCCCTGAGGTCACTGTCAAAAGTCGAGGGAACCCAGGGTTTCCTGCTGCAACTTGAGAAAGACCTTGAGATTCCCATTTCAACGCATCTTTAGGACCGATTCCCCTGCAGTGAATCGAGAGCAATGCCACTCGCCCGCTCACAACTCGAATGGAGACTGGACTTCCCTGGGGCCACAGGAGAAGCTCCCTGAGTTCCCCATTGTAACGAGAGAAACCCCACACATTGCGCTGCAGCTCTTGAAAAACCTTGAGATTTACCCGTCATTGAGAGATAAGGCCCTTCTTTACCTGCAGGGCCTAGAAAGCAATCCTGAATCCCCTCTCAAAACTCCAAAGGATGCTTGACAACTTTTAGGCCACTCGATGGGCTCCAAGAGATACCCATCGCAACTCGAGAGGAGAGCGGAGTTATTTGCTTCAACTAGAGATGAGGCCTGACTCCCCGGGTGAACCTTGAATGCAACCCCAAGATCCCCCTTGCCACTGTAGAGGAACAAAAAGTTTCTGGACACAAGCCTAGATGAGGTCTATTTGCCCTGCAGTGACTCAAGAGCAATCCCCATCTGCCCCTCGCAACTTGAATGATGATTGGACTTTCCTGGGTTAACACGAGAGGCTCCCTGAGTTCACCATCGAAACTCAAAAATCCCGCCGCAACTAGAGAAAAACCACGAGGTTACCCCGTGATCGTCAGATGAGGCCCTTTTCCACTGCAGCATCACGAGAGAAATCCCACATTCCCTCTTGAAATTCGAAACTACTTGACACTCTTGATGCAACTCAAAGAGTTGCCGACATACCAGTTTCACTTGAGAGGAACAACGATTTTCCTGGGACAACTTAATCTGAGCCCCTTCTCCCATCCTGAACTCTACATGAGAGTCGATTCCCCTGCTTTGTCTGGAAAGGGATCGCAACCTTCTCGTTGCACCTCAGGAGGAGGCCGGTCTCACATGGAAACTCGAGAGGAGGCCTCATGGGTCTTGCCACATTCCAAAAAACACCAGTTTCGCAGTCCACTCAATGTAAGTCCCGATGCCCTGGCACGTCTTCAAATGTAACCCCGAGGATGAAGTCACAACACGAAGGGGCACTGACACCCCAGTTGCATG
>NW_011477831.1:18823-21406 GCF_000754665.1 Bison bison bison | reverse complement strand
AGAAATCCCACGTTTGCTCTTAAAATTCGAAACGGTACTTGACACCTTAATGCAACGCAAAAAGTTCCCCGACATACTGGTCTCACTCGAGAGGAACACCGAATTTCCCAGCACAACTTAATCTGAGACCCTTCTCCCCTCCTGATCTTGACATGAGGGTTGATTCCCCTGCTTTGTCTGGAAAGGGATCCCGGCCATCCTGTCGCACCTCAGGAGGAGGCTGGTCTCATATTGAAACTTGAGAGGAAGCCTCGTGGGTCGTGACACATTCCGAAAAAAACCGCTTTCCTGATCCACTAAGTTAAGTCCCGATTCCAGGGCCCCTCTTCGAATGTCACCCTGAGGATGAAGTCACAACATGAAGGGGCACTGAGATCCCTGTTGCATCCTCCGGAAAAAGCCGGAAGTTCCAAATACAACTCGACAAGTGGCCTGAAACCCCATGAACATCTCGAAAGGCAAGTGAATTTCCATGCCTCAACACAAGACGAGGCCTGACTCCCCTTTTGGAAGTCCGCATAGACCCCGAGATCCATTTCAGAAATGGAGAGCAACACTGAGTTTCCCACCTCAACTCGAGATGAGGCCCTATTCATCCCTGCAGCAATGTGCGAGGAATCCTGAGGTGCCCCTCGCAACGCCAAAGGAGTTCTGACTTCCCTGAAGAGACACTAGCGGATCCCACAGTTGGACACACAACTCGAGAGGAACCCTAAGCTTCCGGGCACAACTCCAGGCAACCCTCAAGATTCACCCCTGCATGCTTGAGGAGGCCCATTTATGCTGCAACATTTCCAAAGAAAGCCCACATGCCCTCTTGGAACTCAAAAGTGTACTTGACACGCTTTGTGAAACTCCAGAAGTTTCCCCAGATACCCGTCCCCACTCGAGAGGAACACTGAGTTTCTCGCCACAAGTCAAGAAGAGTGTCATTTTCTCCTCCTCATCCGAGATGAGGGTCGATTGCCCTGCTTCGTCTGGAAAGGAATGCCAACGTCCCCGTCGAACCTCAAGAAGAGGCTGGTATCTACTTGACACTGGACAGGAATCTGGGGGTCTTGTCACAATTCGAAAGCCACGTATTTCCCCATCCACTAGAGATCAGGCCGGATACCCTTGCACAGATTCGAATGTCAGCCTAGAATCAACTCACAACATGAAGGGAGTTCTGATGCTTTGGTTGCTGATTTGAAAAAAAACCCAGGTCTCAAATTCAACTCACCTGGAGGCCTGAAACCCCTTTGACAACTCGAGAGGAAAGCAGATTTCCATGCCTCCACACAAATCGAGACCTGACTCCCTGTTTGAAATGGCATGCACACCCCGATACCCATGTCAGATCAGGAGATAAACCCTGAGCTTCCCGCCTCAATTCGAGATGAGGCCCTAATCCATTGCACCGATCCCAGTGGAGTCCTGATAGGCCCCACCCAACTCCAAAGTATTCCTGACTTCCCATAGCACCATGAGAAGCTCCCTCAGGTCACCATCACAAGTCGAGAGAACCCAGGGTATCCTGTCACAACTCGAGAAAGACCTCGAGATTCCCCCTTCAACACGTCTTGAGGCCCGATTCCCCTGCCATGACTCGAGAGTAATGCCGTGCTACCCCTCGCAACTTGAATGGGTACTGGACTTCCCTGGGGCTACACAAGAGGCTCCCTGAGTTCCAGGTCGTATTTCGAGGTAAACCTCACACATCGTACAGCAGCTCGAGAAAAACCACGAGAAACACCGTCATCGTGAGAGGAGGCCCTTCTTTTCCTGCAGGGACTAGAGAGCAATCCTGAGTATGCTCTCAAAACTCCACAGGAGGCTTGACTCCCTTTAGGCCACTCAATGGGCTCCAAGAGATACGTGTGGCACCTCAAGGGGAGAGCGGAGTTTTTTGCTTCAACTCCAGACGAGGCCTGATTCCCCGAGTGAACCTTGAATGCAACACTGAGATCCCTGTTGCCACTGGAGAGGAACTCGGAGTTTCTGGACACAATCCTAGATGAGGTCTATTTGCCCTGCAGTGACTCGAGAGCACCCCCTGCTCCACGTCGAAACATGAATGCAGATAGGACTTCCCTGGGGCACCAGGAGAGGCTCCCTGAGTTCACCGTCGTAACTCGAGAATCCCACCAGTACTCGAGAAAATTCACGAGGTTCCCCCGTCATCACGAGATGAGGCCCTTTCCCACTGCAGCGTTTCGAGAGAAATCCCACGTTTGCTCTTAAAATTCGAAACGGTACTTGACACCTTAATGCAACGCAAAAAGTTCCCTGACATACTGGTCTCACTCGAGAGGAACACCGAGTTTCCCAGCACAACTTAATGTGAGCCCATTCTCCCCTCCTTATCTCGACATGAGGGACGATTCCCCTGCTTTGTCTGGAAAGGGATACCGACCTTCCTGTCGCACCTCAGGAGGAGACAGGTCTCAGACTGAAACTTGACAGGAAGCCTTGTGGGTCATGCCACATTCCGAAAGACACTGATTTCCCCGTCCACTCAAGGTAAGTCCCGATGCCCAGGCACCCCTTTGAATGTAAAGCCAAAGATGAAGTCACAACATGAAGGGGCACTGACATCCTGGT
>NW_011477831.1:12818-18113 GCF_000754665.1 Bison bison bison | reverse complement strand
CCACAGGGTTCCTGATTACCCATAGGCACCCTGAGAAACTCCCTGAGGTCACCATCACAAGTCGAGGGAACCCAGGGTTTCCTGTCGCAACTTGAAAAAGACATCGAGATTCCCCCTTCAATGCATCTTGAGACCTGATTACCCTGCCGTGACTTGAGAGCAGTGCCGCGCTCCATCTTGCAACTCGAATGGAGACTGGACTTCCCTGGGGCCACACGAGAGGATCCCTGAGTTCCCTGTCGTAACTAGAGAGAAAACCCACATGTCACGCCGCAGCTAGAGAAAAACCATGATATTTCCCTGTCATTGCGAGATGAGGCCCTTCTTTTCCTGCACGGCCTAGAGAGCAATCCCGAGTCCCCTCTCAAAATTACACAGGAGGCTTGACTCCCTTTAGGCCACTCAGTGGGCTCCAAGAGACACCCGTCGCAACTGGAGATGAGAGCGGAGTTCTTTGCTTCAACTCGAGACGAGGCCTGACTCCCCGGGTGAACCTGAATGCAACCCCGAGATCCCTATGCCACTGGAGAGGAACACGGAGTTTCTGGACACAAGCCTAGATGAGGTCTATTTGCCCTGCAGTGACTCGAGAGGAATCCCCAGTTCCCTCTTGCAACTCGAATGGAGATTGGACTTCCCTGGGGCAACAGGAGAGGCTCTCTGAGTTCCCCATCATAACTCAAGAATCCCACCACAACTCGAGAAAAACCACGAGGTTCCCCCGTCATCACGAGATGAGGCTCTTTCCCACTGCAACGTCCTGAGAGAAATCCCACGTTCCTTCTTGAACTTTGAAACGGTACTGAACACCTTTGATGCAACTCAAAAAGTTCCCCTACATACTTTTCTCACTCGAGAGGAACACCTAGTTTCCTGGCACAACTTAATCTGAGCCCCTTCTCCCCTCCTGATCTCAACATGATGGTCGATTCCCCTGCTTTGACTGGAAAGGGATCCCGACCTTCCCGTCTCACCTCTGGAGGAGGCTGGTCTCACATTGAAACTCGAGAGGAAGCCTCGTGGGTCATGCCACATTCCAAAAAACACCAATTTCCCCGTCCACTCAATGTAAATCCTGATGCCCGGGCACCTCTTCGAAAGTAACCCCAGAGATGACGTCACAACAGGAAATGGCACTGACACTCTGGTTGCATCCTCCAGAAAAAGCTGCATGTTCCAAATACAACTCGACATGTAGCCTGAAAACCCACGAACAACTTGAGAGGAAAGCAGAGTTCCATGCCTCCACAGAAGTGGAGACCTGACTCCCTGTTTGAAAGGGCATACACACCCTGAGACCCACGTGAGAATAGGAAAGGAACACTGAGGTTCATGGCTCAACTCGAGATGAGGCCCTCTTCCATTGCACCGACACCAGTGGAGTCCCGAGAGGCCCCTCCCAACTCCACAGTATTCCTGACTTCCCATAGGCGCCATGAGAAGCTTGCTGAGGTCACGGTCACAAATCGAGGGAATCCAGGGTTTCCTGCTTCAACTCGAGAAAGACCTCGAGATTCCCCCTTCAACGCGTCTTGAGGCCCGATTCCCCTTCAGTGACTCGAGAGCAATGCCGTGCACTCCCTCGAAACTCGAACGGAGACTGGACTTCCCTGGGGCACCTCGAGAGGCTTCCAGAGTTCCCCGTCGTAACTGGAGAGAAACCCCACACATCGTGCCGCAGCTCTAGAAAAACCACGAGGTTCCCCCGTCATCCCCAGATGAGGCCCTTTCCCACTGCAGCATCATGAGAGAAATCCCACGTTCCCACTTGAAATTGGAAATGGTACTTGACATCCTTGATGCAACTCAAAAAGTTCCCTGACATACCGGTCTCAGTTGAGAGGAACACCTCGTTTCCCAGCACAACTTAATGTGAGCCCCTTCTTGCCTCCTGTTCATGACATGAGTGTCAATTCCCTGCTTTGTCTGGAAAGGGATCCCTACCTTCCCATCACACCTCAGGAGGAGGCCGGTCTCACACTGAAACTCGAGTGGAAGCCTTGTGGTTTGGGCCACATTTCGAAAGACACTGATTTCCCCATCCACTTAAGGTTAGTTCCGATGTCTGGGAACTTCTTCGAATGTAACCCCTAGGAAGAAGTTACAGGATGAAGGGGCACTGACATCCCGGTTGCATCCTCTGGTAAAAGCCGCAGGTTCCAAATACAACTCGACAAGTGGCCTGACACCCATGAACAACTCTAGAGGCTAGCGGATTTCCATTCCTCAACACAAGACGAGGCCTGACTCCCCTGTTCCAACTCTGTAGAGAACCCGAAATCGATGTCAGAAATGGAGAGGAACCCTGAGGTTTCCGCTTCAACACGAGATGAGGCCCTATTCCTCCCTGCAGCCATGCGCGAGGATTACCAAGGTGCACCTCGCAACGCCAAAGGAAATCTCACTTCCCTGACGAGACACGAACGTGTCCCCCAGGTTGACACGCAACTTGAGAGGAACCATAAGCTACCTGCCACAACTCCACGCAACATACGAAATACTGCCCTGCACACTTGAGGAGGCTCTTTGACGCTGCAGCATTTCCAAGGAAAGCCAACGTTCCCTCTTGGAACTCGAAAGGGTACTTGAAACTCTTTAGGAAACTCCAGAAGTTTCCCCAGATATCCCACTTGAGGGGAACGCTGTTTCATGCCACAAGTCAAGAAGAGCCCCGTTATCCCCTCCTCACGTCGAGATGAGAGTCGATTGCCCTGCTTTGCCTGGAAAAGAATGCCAACGTCCCAACACACGTCGAGAGGAGGCTGGTATCTACTTGACAATGGAGGGGAACCCTGGGGCCTTGTCACAATTCAAAAGCCACATATTTCCCCATCCATTTGAGAACAGGCCCAATTAACTTGCACCGATTTGAAAGTCAACCAAAAATCAACTCACAACAAGAAGGGAGTTCTGATGCCCCGGTTGATAATTGGAAAACAGCCCCAGGTCCAAATTCAACTCATCTGGGGGCCTGAAACACCTTTGACAACTCGAGAGGAAAGCAGAGTTCCATGCCTCCAAACAAGTCGAGACCTGACTCCCTGTTTAAAATGGCATACACAGCCCAACACCCACGTCAGAAAAGGAGAGGAACCCTGAGGTTCTCGCCTCAACTCGAGTGAGGCCTCTTTCATTGCACCAACCCCAGTGGAGTCCCGAGAGGCCCCTCCCAACTCCACAGGATTCCTGACTTCCCATAGGCACCATGAGAAGCTCGCTGAGGTCACCGTCACAAGTCGAGGGAACCCAGGGTTTCTTGCCGCAACTCAAGAAAGACAAGGAGATTCCCTTTTCAACGGGTCCTGAGGCCCGATTCCCCTGCCGTGACTCGAGAGCAATGCCACCCATGCCCTCGCAACTCGAATCTAGATTGGACTTCCTTGGGGCCACAGGAGAGACTCCCTGAGTTCCCCATTGTAACTCGAATGAAACCCCACACGTCACAATGCAGTTTGAGAAAAACCACGAGATTCCCCTGGCATCACGAGATGAGGACCTTCTTTTCCTCCAGGGCCTAGAGAGCAATCCCGAGTCCCCTCTCAAAACTCCACAGGAGGCGTGACTCCCTTTAGGCCACTCAGTGGGCTCCAAGAGACACCAGTCACAACTGGAGATGAGATCGGATTTCTTTGCTTCAACTCGAGACGAGGCCTGACTCCCTGGGTGAACCTTGAATGCAACCCCGAGATCCCTATGCCACTGGAGAGGAACACGGAGTTTCTGGACACAAGCCTAGATGAGGTATATTTGCCCCGCAGTGACTCGAGGGGAATCCCAGGTTCCCCCTCGCAACTCAAATGGAGATTGGACTTCCCTGGGGCAACATGAGAGGCTCCATGATTTCCCCATTGTAATTTGAGAATCCCACTGCAACTCGAGACAAAGCAAGAGGTTCCCCCATCATCAGGAGATGAGGCCCACTGCAACGTCTTGAGAGAAATCCCATGTTCCCTCTTGAAATTCGAAACGGTACTGAACATCCGTGATGCAAGCCAAAAAGTACCCCAACATACCTTTCTCACTCGAGAGGAACACCAGTTTTCCCAGCACAACTTAATCTGAGCCCCTTCTCCCCTCCTGATCTCGACATGAGGGTCGATTCCCCTGCTTTGACTGGAAAGGGATCCCGACCTTCCTGTCGCAGCTCCTGAGGAGGCTGGTCTCACATTGAAACTCGAGAGGAAGCCTCGTGGGTCATGCCACATTCCAAAAGACACCGATTTCCCCATCCACTCAACGTAAGTCCTGATGCCCGGGCACCTCTTCGAAAGTAACCCCAGAGATGACGTCACAACAGGAAATGGCACTGACACTCTGGTTGCATCCTCCAGAAAAAGCTGCATGTTCCAAATACAACTCGACATGTGGCCTGACAACCCATGAACAACTCGAGAGGAAAGCAGAGTTCCATGCCTCCACACACATCAAGACCTGACTCCCTGTTTGAAATGGCATACACACCCCGAGACCCACGTCAGAACAGGAGAGGAACCCTGAGGTTCCCGTCTCAAGTTGTGATGAGGACCTCTTCCATTGCACCGACCCCCATGGAGTTACGAGAGGCCCCTCCCAACTCCACAGTATTCCTGACTTCCCAGAGGCACCATGAGAAGGTCTCTGAGGTCACCCTCACAAGTCAAAGGAACCCAAGGTTTCTTGCTGCAACTCAAGACAGACCTCGAGATTCCCCCTTCAACGCCTCTTGAGGCCCAATTCTGCTCCCATGACTCGAGAGCAATGCCACGCTCCCCTTTGCAACTCAAATGGAGACTGGACATTCCTGGGTCTACACGAGAGGCTCCCTGAGTTCCCCATCATAACTCGAGAGAAACCCCACATGTCGCGCCACAGCTTGAAAAAAAACCACGAGATTCCCCCGTCATCCCTAGATGAGGCCCGTCTTTTCCTGAAGGGCATAGAGAGCAATCACAAGTCCCCTCTCAAAACTCCACAGGAGGCTTGACTTCTTTTAGGCCACTCAGTGCACTCCAGGAGATACCCGTGGCAACTCCAGAGGAGAGCGGAGTTCTTTGCTTCAACTCAAGACAAGGCCTTACTCTGCAGGTGAAACTTGATGGCAACCCTCCCTAATCCCGCCCACCACCCACCAACCACTCTCCCACCACCCTCCCACCTTCCGCCCACTTCTGGCTCACCATCCTCCCACCAACCTCCCACCTCCCGCCCACCACCCACCAACTACTCTCCCACCACCATTCCACCTCCTTCCCACCTCCCGCCCACCACAAGACCAACTCCCACCCACAACCCTCCCACCTTCTCCCCTCCAACCTC
>NW_011477831.1:7574-12536 GCF_000754665.1 Bison bison bison | reverse complement strand
TTTATAAACTGGACCTTTTGGACCTCTAAGGTATCTAGGATTTATTGGCTTTCTGTGTTGTGATTCTGGGTGAGATTTCATCCAAAGAAAGATAGAGGGACACCATATGGCTTCCCTATCTGCACCCTTCTAGAAAAAGGGTCACTGTGCCATGTTCATTATTGCATCACCAGGGTCTACTGCATCCCACAGTAGACCTTCAATAAATACTTCATGGAAGGAAGGACATGAAGGGAGGCAAGCAAAGAGAGGGGTGATGAGAGTGTGGGTGCATAGGAGGAGAGATGGGAGGATGGGTGAGAGGATGGTGGGAGGGTAGATGGGGGGTGGATGGAAGTGGATGGGAGGATGGTGGGAGTGCTGTGGTAGGATGGTGGTAAATGGAAGGATGAATGAGAGGATGTGAGAGGATGTGAGTGGATGGATGGGAAAGTGGTTGGGAGGGTGGTGGGAGGAAAGTGGGATGGTAGTGGAAAGATGAATGGGAGTGTAGAATGGAGGGTGGTGGGAAGATGGTGGGAGGGTGTTGGGAGGGTGGATTGGAGGGTGTTGGGAGATTGGTGGGACGGTGGTGGGAGGGTGTTGGGAGGGTGGTTGGAGGATCGTGGGAGGGGTGGTGGTTGCCGTGGGGCTCCTCTTGAGTTGCAACGGGGATCTCAGGGACCGGCTCGTGTTGCCTCAGAGAAGTCAGGTCCCTTTTCAAGCTGCGAGGGGCCCATCAGGATTCCTCTCGAGTCACTGCTGGTGAATAGTTCGGTGTCTAGAGTTCAGTCGGGAAACTCAGTGTTCCTCTCCGGTGGCAACCGGGATCTCGGGCTTCCTATCAAGGTTCAACTAGGGAGTCAGGCCTCGTCTGGGGTTGAGGCATGGAACTCTGCATTTCTGTCGAGTTGTCAAAGGGCTGTCAGGCCTCCAGTTGAGTTCAGGTGGTGAATTTGGGCTTTTTCAAGAGGATACGCAGGGCCGACAGGCCTCCCATCGTGTTGTGAGGGGATACTCGGTGTTCCATTGGAGCCGGTGCAGGGGAATCAGGACTTATCTGGAGCAGAGGGGGAACTTGGCATCCTTTTTCCTTGCAGTAGGATCTGAGGGGTTCCACTCGAGATTCAAGCAGTGACACAGGCCTCCTCTTGTTGTGCGAGGGGAATTTGGGATTCTTATTGAGTTGAAGCAGGGAATGGGCCCTCATCTCCGGATGAGGTGGGACACACGGGGTCTAGTCGAGTTGTGGCGGGAAACTCGGCTTTCATCTCGAGTAGTGACGGGGACCTCTGGCCCCCCTTGAGTTGCCTAAAGAGAATTAAGCTTTCTCTTGAGTTTTGAGAGGAACGTGGGATTGCACTCGCAGTGCTGCAGGAGGAAAGGGCCTCATCTTGCGTTGACAGGTGCATCTGGTGGACTGTCTCAAGTTGTAGCTGGAGGCTTGAGATTCCTTTCCAGGTACCACGGGGAACTCAGGGAGCCTGTCGTGTTGCCTCAGGGAACAAGACGAGGTCTGACTCCCCTGTTCCAACTCCACAGAGACCCCAAGATCAATGTCTGAAATGGAGAGGAACCCTGAGGTTCCTGCCTCAACTCAAATTGAGGCCCTATTCATCCCTGCAGCGATGCGCGAGGAATCCTGAGGTGCCCCTCACAATGCCAAAGGAGATCTGACTTCCCTGAGGAGACATGAGCGGGTCCCCCAGGTCACAACGCAGCTGGAGAAAAACCACGAGATTCCCCCATCATCGCGAGATGAGGCCCTTCTTTTCCTGAAGAGCCTAGAGAGCAATCCCGAGTCCCCTCTCAAAACTCCACAGGATGCTTGACTCTTTTTAGGCCACTCAATGGGCTCCAAGAGATACCCATCGCAACTCGAGATGAAAGCAGAGTTATTTGCTTCAACTCGAGATGAGGTCTGACTCAGCAGGTGAAGCTTGAATGGAAACAGGAGATCCCTGTTGCCACTGGAGAAGAATACGGAGTTTCTGGACACAAGTCTAGATGAGGTCTATTTGCTCTGCAATGACTCGAGAGCAATCCCCAGCTCCCCCTTGCAACTCCAATGAAGATTGGACTTCCCCGGGGCAGCACGAGAGGCTCCCTGAGTTCCCCGTTGAAACTCGAGAATTCCGCCGCAACTCGAGAGAAACACGATGTTCCCCCGTCATCAGAAGATGAATCCCTTTCCTACTGCAGAGTCTCGAGATAAATCCCACGTTCCCTCTTGAAATATGAAATGGTACTTGACATCCTTGATGCAACTCAAAAGTTTCCCCAACATACCGGTCTCACTCAAGAGGAGCTCTGATTTTCCCAGAACAACACAATCTGAGCCCCTTCTCCCCTCCTGATCTCGACAGGAGGGTCGATCTCCTGCTCTGTCTGCAAAGGGATCACGACCTTCCCGTCGCACCTCAGGAGGACGCCAGTCTAACACTGAAAGTCGAGAGGAAGCCTCGTGGGTCGTGCCACATTCTGAAAGACACCAATTTTCCCGTTCACTCAAGATAAGTCCTGATACCCAGGTACCTCTTCGAATGTAACCCCAAGGATGAAGTCACAACATGAAGGGGCACTGACACCCCGATTCCATCTTCCATAAAAAGCCGCAGGTTTCAAATACAATTCAACAAGTTGCCTGACACCCCATGCACAACTCGAGAGGCAAACAGAGTTCCGTGCCTCAACACAAGACAAGGCCTGACTCCCCTGTTCCAGCTCCGCAGAGACCCCGAGATGGATGTCAGAAATGGAGAGGAACCCTGAGGTTCCCGCCTCAACTCGAGATGAGGCCCTATTCATCCGTGCAGCACTGTGTGAGGAATCCCGAGGTGTCCCTCACAATGCCAAAGGAGATCTGACTTCCCTGAAGGGACACGAGCGGGTCCCTTAATTTGACAGGCAACACAAGAGGAGCCCTAAGCTTCCCGCCACAGCTCCAGGCAAACCACGAAATTCTCCCTTGCAGGCTTCAGGAGGCCCTTTTACGGTGCAGTGTTTCCAAAGAAAGCCCACGTTCCCTCTTGGAACTTGAAAGTGTACTTGACATGCTTTATGAAACTCCAGAAGTTTCCCCAGATACCCATCCCCACTCGAGAGGAATGCTGAGTTTCCTGCCACAAGTCAAGAAGAGCCCCTTTATCCCCTCCTCAAGTCGAGATGAGGGTCAATTGTCCTGCTTCGACTGGAAAGGAATGCCAACGTTCATGCCTCACCTCAAGAGGAGGCTTGTACTACTTGACACTGGAGGGGAACCTGGGGTACTTGTCACAATTCGAAAGCTATGTATTTCGCCATCCACTCGAGATCAGGCCTAATTCCCTTGCATGGATTCGAATGTCAGCCGAGAATCAACTCACAACATGAATAGAGATCTGATGCCCCGGTTGCTAATTGGAAAAGAGCCCCAGGTCCCAAATTCAACTTGTCTTGAGGCCTGAAACCCCTTTGAAAACTCGAGAGGAAAGCAGCCTTCCATGCCTCCACTCAAGTCGAGACCTTACTCCCTGTTTGAAACGGCATATACAGCCAGAGTCCCACATCAGAACAGGAGAGGAACCCTAGGTTCCCACCTCAACTCGAGATGAGGCCCTCTTCCACTGCACCGATCCCAGTGGAGTCCTGAGAGGCCCCTCCCAACTCCACAGTATTCCTGACTTCCCATAGGCACCCTGAGAAGCTCCCTGAGGTCACTGTCACAAGTCGAGGGAACCCAGGGTTTCCTGCCCCAACTCGAGAAAGAACTCGAGATTCCTCAATCTACGTGTCTTGAGGCCCGGTTCCTCTGATGCGACACGAGAGCAATGGCTTGGGCTCGTTCGCAACTCAAATGGAGACTGGACTTCCATTGGGCAACAGGAGAAGCTCCTTGAATTCCCCATTGTAACTCGAGAGAAACCCCACACATCTCCCACAGCTTGAGAAAAACCACGAGATTCCCCCGGCATCGCGAGATGAGGCCCTTCTTTTCCTGTAGGGCCTAAAGAGCAATCCTGGGTCCCCTCTCAAAACTCCACAGGAGGCTTGAATCCCTTTAGACCACTCGATGGGCTCCAAGAGTTACCCGTCGCAACTCTAGAGGAGAGCAGAGTTCTTTGCTTCCAATCAAGACGAGGCCTGACTCCCAGGTGAACCTTGAATGCATCCCCAAGATCCCTGTCGCCACTGGGGAGGAACACTGAGTTTCTGGACACAAGCCTAGATGAGGTCTATTTGCCCTGCAGTGACTCAAGAGAAAGCCTCAGCTCCCCTGTGCACCTCGAATGGAGATCGGACTTCCCTGGGGCAACACAAGAGGCTCCCTGAGTTCCCATCGTAACTGGAGAATCTCAGTGCAACTCGAGAAAATCCATGAGGTTCCCCCGTCATCGCAAGATGAGGCCCTTTCCTTCTGCAGCATCTTGAGAGAAATCCCACGTTCCCTCTTGAAATTCGAAACGGTACTTGACACCCTTGATGCAACTCAAAAAGTTCCCCAACATACCGGTCTCACTCGAGAGGAACACCAAGTTTCCTGGCACAACTTGATCTGAGCCCCTTCTCCCCTCCTGATCTCGACCTGAGGGTCGATTCCCCTTCTTTGTCTGGAAAGGGATCCCGACCTTCCCATCGCACCTCAGGAGGAGGCCGGTCTCACATTGAAACTCGAGAGGAAGCCTCGTGGGTCATGCCACATTCCGAAAGACACTAATTTCCCCGTTCACTCAAGGTAAGGCTGGATGCCTGGGCACCACTTCGAATGTAACCCCTAAGATGAAATCACACACGAAGGGTCACTGACACACCGGTTGCATCCTCTGGAAAAAGCCACAGGTTCCAAATACAACTCGACAAGTGGCCTGACACCCCATGAACAACTCGAGAGTCAAGCAGAGTTCCATGCCTCAACACAAGACGAGGCCTGACTCCCCTGTTCCAACTCCGCAGAGACACCGAGGTCCATCGGAGAAATGGAGAGGAACCCTGAAGTTCCCGCCT
>NW_011477831.1:4179-7474 GCF_000754665.1 Bison bison bison | reverse complement strand
AGAGGACCCCTGAGTTTCCCGCCTCAACTCGAGATTAGGTTCTCTTCCATTGCACCGACCCCAGTGGGGTCCCGAGAGGCCACTCCCAATTCCACAATATTCCTGACTTCCCATAGGCACCATGAGAAGCTCCCTGAGGTCACCGTCATAAGTCGAGGGAAGCCAGGAATTCCTGCTGCAACTCAAGAAAGACCTTGAAATTCGCCCTTCAATGCGTCTTGAGGCCTGATTCCCCTGCCGTGACTTGAGAGCAATGCCACGCGCCCTCTCACAACCAAATGGAGACTGGACTTCCATGGGGCCACAGGAGAAGCTCCCTGAGTTCCCCTGGGTAACTGGAGAGAAACCCCACACATCTCGCTGCAGTTCGAGAAAAACCATGAGATTCCCCTGTCATCGTGAGATGAGTCCCTTCTTTTCCTGCAGGGCCTAGAGAGCAATCCCAAGTCCCCTCTCCAAACTCCAAGGAGTGTTGCCTCCCTTTAGGCCACTAGATCGGCACCAAGAGATACCCATCGCAACTCGAGAGGAGAGCAGCGTTCTTTGCTTCAACTCGAGATGAGGCCTGACTCCCCGGGTGAACCTTGAATGCAATGCCAAGATCCCTGTCGCCACTGGACAGGAACACGGAGTTTCTGGACAGAAGCCTAGATGAGGTCTCTTTGCCCTGCAGTGACTCGAGAGCAATCCCCAGCTCCCCCTCTCAACTCGAATGGAGATTGGACTTCCCTGGGGCCACACGAGAGGCATCCTGAGTTCCCCGTCGTAACTCGAGTATTCCGCTGCAACTCGATTAATCCATGAGGTTCCCCCATCATCGCGAGATGAGGCCCTTTCCCACTGCAGCGTCTGGAGAGAAATCCCACGTTCCCTCTTGTAGTTCGAAATGGTATTTTACTGACAGGGTCCAGCCCCGGCTGATCCAGGGAGTTCAAAGGGGAGATGGCGTCAGCGATTACACTGGCTTTATTTAAATATTCATCAAGGTATAAAGAGTAACAGAATGAGGATAGCTCAGTAGGAAAATTCAGCAGAGAAAAGAGGCTGAGTAGCTTGGTTTACGCGGAAAATCAATATAATCTGTGACATCAGGTTAGCTCTGACCACGGAGGCCGCAGGCGCCCTCTCGAATAGCGGAAGGTGCCCCGCTTTAGGCACCTTCTCGAGTGGGTCTTAGAAACCCAGGCAAATAAATGGTCACAGGAGACCTCCGCGCTCCAGATGGAGACTCAGCCAGAATGGGAAAGAAAGAATGACATGGGGAGACCAAACTTTGGTGAGCAAGGCCTGTAGCTTTATTTTCAACAGGGGCTTTTATACCATAAGTTGTACATAGAGGATAATAGGGGGTGTGAAATCATGCAAAGTCAGCAGTCTTCTATCCTTATCGAAACCAGGGTTTCTTTCCTGCAAATTTATTGTATACAAATGATTTAGGTGATTTACATCATCTTCTGTCCAGAAGGCCTATTAACATTTTATGACTCTGACAAAGGTTTGTCAATCCATAATTCTTATTTTCTCTACGAGTAATTATTTTAAGGTTTGCTGCCATCCTCCGAAGGTGTTAGATAAAGTTGCATTCCTATAGGGCAGGAGTGCAGTGGGTTTACAACAAAGGAAAGAATTTATTACCTTAAGGGTCTAAAGTTGCTAACACCAAGGCCACTACCTATTTTTTCTACATACCAAGTATATTAATTAATACACTTTCAAGGATACAATACAGGGGATGTGGAAACTTGGCAGCAAGCACTGGCTCATCAATGAAATCTTTTACCAGTTTTATTCTGTCAGCTTCTAAGTCTCTGAGAGGCTCTAAGCTATTTGAATATCTTAGGCTTCCCATGCCTCTCACAGCTGGGAGACTGTAAACAATCGTATGCATAGCTGTAGGAATCCGGGTAAACTTGTCAGGCAAGTTAGAGAGCTATCTAAGGGGTTTGGATTTAAACACTCCTAATGCCCAGGACGGAGAAGGCAATGGCAAGCCACTCCAGTACTCTTGCCTGGAAAATCCCATGGACAGAGGAACCTGGTGGGCTGCAGTCCATGGGTCGCTAGGAGTTGGACACGACTGACCGACTTCCCTTTCGCTTTTCACTTTCACACATTGGAGAAGGCAATGGAAAGCCACTCCAGTGTTCTTGCCTAGAGAATCCCAGGTATGGGGAATCCTGGTAAGCTGCCGTCTATGGGGTTGCACAGAGTCGGACACGACTGAAGCGACTTAGCAGCAATGGCCAGGAACTTTATTAACTGGAGCTGTAAGTTAACTCCATTTCAGAGAGACCGAGATGGTGGTGGGGGACAGCCCCCTGTAAAGTCAGAGGTGAGAGCACAAAGCAGTAAAGTAGGCAGACTCTGGTTTTGGGGGTAGATGCTGGAGAATATCCAGGGGGACTCCTGAGGCTCGATCCCACCTTTGCGTATGCCGAGCCTCCTTCCTCATGACCTTTGCCACAGGTGGAGTTTCTCATGCTGGGTCCCGGCATCTCCTCCTTTTTTATTTGTTAAAACAGCCAGATGTAGCTCAGTCCTGAGCCTCTGAATGTTCTGCCGAAGAATCCTGACAATACAAGGAAGAATGATTATGAGAAGCAGAATTAAAGCAGCCACTGCAGCATAGCTGAGGACCGTAGACAGAATATTCTTTCCTGAAATGAAGTTAGAGAAAGTATGGAAGAAGTCATTTGCTGTTCCAGCGGCAGTAAAATCTAATCGGGAGTATTCCATGGTTTCTATTTGATTGTGAAGTTTCCCTAAGTCGAAACCAATATCAGAGCTGTTCCAGACACCTGAAATATAGTTTTTAATCTTTTCCCAGTCATAATCTGTCTCATTTACTTTCAGGGGAGTTACATATATCCACCGGTAGTCAGAATGACAGGACAATGCCATTTTCACTTTTAAAGCCTGCAATTCAGTCCCAATATGTATTACTGCTTCCTCTAGGGCATCTACCCTCATTTCTAGTTTCCTGTCTATAGCTTCCTGTGTTGCCAATGTTAAAGAAACATTTTTGGACATAGTATCAACATATTGAGCAGTATGTACTTGTTGAGTCAATGATATTGCTGCCACAGTAACAGAAGTAATTGCAGTTATCAAAGCTGCTGCTGCTGCTAAGTCTCTTCAGTTGTGTCTGACTCTGTGCGACCCCATAGACAGCAGCTCACCAGGCTCCCCCGTCCCTGGGATTCTCCAGACAAGAACACTGGAGTGGGTTGCCATTTCCTTCTCCAATGCATGAAAGTGAAAAGTGAAAGTGAATTCGCTCAGTCGTGTCTCACTC
>NW_011477831.1:0-553 GCF_000754665.1 Bison bison bison | reverse complement strand
CGGATTGACTTGAATTTTCTCTGGGGCAATTTTTAAGCCTCTGTCTGTTAATGCCTGGGTCAAATCCTGGAGGACAGTTTATAAATGAGCTATATCAGGGTGAGCTATTAAAATATCATCCATATAGTGAATCATATACAGTTGTTCATATTTAGCCCTAATATCTTCTGTAGCTGCATTAACAAAATTTTGACATAAAGTAGGGCTATTTTTCATTCCCTGGGGCAACACTTTCCATTGAAACCTTAAATGAGGCTGTTTAAAATTTTCTGCTGGTAAACTAAAGGCAAATCGCTTTTTATCCTCAGCATTTAAGGGGACGGTGAAAAAACAGTCTTGCAAATCAATTACAATAATATTATGTCCTTCTGGGATGGCTACTGGGGAAGGAAGCCCAGGTTGTAAGGCCCCCATATTTTCCATAGTGGCATTAATAGCTCTTAAATCTTGTAAAAGTCATCACTTGCCAGATTTTTTCTTAATTCCAAAAATAGGAGTATTCCAGGGGCTATTGGAGGGCTCAATATGTCCCAATTCTAGTTGTTCAGAAATT
>NW_011477830.1:19280-19811 GCF_000754665.1 Bison bison bison | reverse complement strand
ACTGTGTGCTACAGATAATACTTTGTACTAATTTAGACATGATCTACTTTCTGGGCTAGTGAACAATTTAATTCAGAATTACCAGTACATAGTATGCTTGAAAAAATAATAAATTAAATGTTTCACTCATGGGTTGTTCATCCATGGTGGTTAGGTTTTTGTTGTTGTTCGTTTTTTTGTAAGACAAGCAAGTCCATGTTCCAGTTAGGTTAAAGAAGACTTACCATATGTTAGTTACTGTAAGTTTTTTCCTCTTGTATTCCCAATCTCAGTCAATGGTATTACCATCCCATGAATTAGGAGCCCAAGTCAGAAATCTGGTAATCACCTTGACTCATCCCTTACCTTCACCCCCACATAGTATTTTCTACTGAGTCCTGGGCCTATCTCTGTTTACCTCCTAGATACCTTTCGAATCTATCATTTCCTCATTACTACTGTTCTAGTTGGGTCCTCATCATTTTTTGTTTGAACTATCCAACAGCCTCCTAACTGGACTCAAAATTTTCAGCCTCTACCCACTTCAGTCTA
>NW_011477830.1:14290-15825 GCF_000754665.1 Bison bison bison | reverse complement strand
TCCTCCAAAAGACTCTGGCATAGAACAGACAAGTAGGAACCTGGTGAAGGGGCACTTGTTTGCTCATTTTTCACCCATTCAATCAAATAGCATCCATTAAGTCCTTTTATGTACCAGGCACTTTATTAGAGCTGGACATGTGGGAAAAGAAGACACAATCTCATCTTTAAAGAGCTCCTGGTCTAGTGAAGAAGACAAAGTACAGTGGGATTATTTGCTACAGTAGTTCAAAGTTCAGTCACTAAATTGTGTCTGACTCTTTGAGACCCCATGGACTGCAGCATGCCAGGCTTCTCTGTCATTCACCAACTCCTGGAGTTCGTGCAAACTCATGTCCATTGAGTCGGTGATGCTATCAAACCATCGCATGATAAAGGCAGTAAAAAGATCCCTCAACTCATACTGAGAGAGACAAGGACAGCTTTCCTGAGGAGGCATCTTTTGAGCTGAGGTTTGAAGGATGAGTTAGACTGAGGGCACAAAGTGCAGAAAACTTGCAATCTGTTAGATGCTTTTGGAGTATGAGTTTAATGAGTACGCTTCACAGAACTTTGGCTCTTTTCAACAGAGAATTTTGTTTTTTTTTTTAATCTCTCTGACCTAGAAAGGTAACCAGAAAAGAAGTGTTTTGTAAAATGGAGCAACTGTGTATGCACAAGCATGGATACACTAATAACACTGAAAGAAGGAGGTTGAAAGCATCAGTTTGCCCTGACTTCCTGTCCATATAGCAATGTTCCTAAATTAAGAGAAAGGGCTATTTTATTGTGGCTGCCCATTTTGATTGACTGTGTTGGATTCTGAGGTTGAATTACCGATCATGATTGATCAGGTGGGTGCCCTTAGGGTATGATCATAGGATATTTTTCATCAGACTGTTTCATCTCTTTGGGGGGAGGTATAATCTTAAAATAAAACTTACTACTTAATTCATTTAGTGAAGTTTTTCCCTAAATTGATTTTTTTTCAAGTGAAAATATTTGGTTTCTGTGTAATTAGGAGTAAGGGGGGGGGTGTGGAGATTTAAAATACACAGTGCATCTCAAACTGTTTATCTCATGACGTCAGGGAGCCTGCAAGCAGGTTCAAATTTTTAAAGGTTTAATTCCCACTCAAAGTGGTTTATGAGAAACACTCTCATGAAGAAACGGATGATGGCGGAAAAAAAACTCACTTAGCTTCTCTAGGATTTCCTCATCTGTCATTTTGGATTTTTTCCTTTGCCGATCTGTGTTTCTATACAAAGTACTGGAATTGGCGTTCTCAGCAGAAGGTGGTGTGACCTCTTTATTTGGTGCTGCTGGTGAAGCAATTGATTCAACCACGGAACGAGTGTAGATCTTAAAGACAAAAAATTTTGTTCCAAGTTAAAGACAATTGATGAACCAATATTGACACATCAGAATCACTGAACATCCGCAGTTTACATGTGGTTCACTCTTTTTTAAAAAATACACACAGTGATTTTTCATCATGTACTTTTATAATTATTAAATGTATCCTTTACAATTACAACTCTAGAAGTATCAATTTTT
>NW_011477830.1:8278-10841 GCF_000754665.1 Bison bison bison | reverse complement strand
CTTACCTTCTGTCCTTAATTCCTTCTGAACATGTGTGACCAAATCACTCTTTATAAGCTTTAATAACTTAACTCTCTTGCTCCACAAAACTTCAAGGGCTTCCCCCTATACACTTACTTAGACCAGATTCCTTAGAATACTATTTAAGGGCTTCTATGATTTGGCTCCAACCTAACTTTCAAAGATGAACTCCTATGATTCCTTTTCTTGCATCTTAGTCTTCATTCAAACTCATACCCCTTTGTCCCCTTGCTCTCTTCACTACCCTGCCCTTTATCATGCTTTCCGTTTGCCAAGAATACCCTTCTGTATCTTCACAGATCCAATCGCATCTGAACTTTAGGATCGAGTTCAAATTCCACCTTTTCTATGAAGCATTTTTCTAATTCAATGTTCAAAATATGTACCAAGTGCATACTTTGTACTAGGCACTGAGCTTAAGCCCTTGAAAAGGGCCTGCTTCCTTTATCCCTCCCCAGATAAAAGGAAGCTCCTTTCTTTGAATTCTCATAGAAAATGGACATATTTTATGGTGTGTAACATGATCCATATGGTACTACACTTCTTTATGTTCATACTTCTCTTCCCTTACTCGACTGGGCTCTAAATTTCCTAGTTTTGACAAGGAGGCACTTGATAGATACATGTTTTTAAAAGTAAATATCCAGTTGTTCTTAACTCCAAACAGTGAGTTCATCAGTTTCTTTCCTGATCTGATGGAATATTTTGAACATTATGTAGAGTTAGTTTTAGTTCTACAAGTAAAACCAATAGAAGCAAGCTAAAAATAAGGCCAATGGACCATCCTAGGAAGTTGGTGTTCAAAATAACTGACCTCCCTAAAGAGATAACAACTATTTGTCAACATATCTATCTTGTATTGCACAATAATGACAGTAATTAAGTCAAGGGAGGTAAAGTATGTGTTGATGATGGAAGGTTGGCATTTCTGTCTTTCCCACTTTGTTATCATCTTCCTTCATGTGCTGTTTTCAATGGAGTCCAGGAAGCTGTCATAGCAAAGAAGCAGCAGGAGGGCAATGAGCAGTAAGAACAGGAGGGCTACCTTCTGCTCTGTTCTGAGAATTCTGAGCAAGGCACCAGTACCAGGGCCTCATGCAAGTCTCATGTGTGGAGAGAATGAGTTTTCATCCTTGTTGCCATATAAAAGCAGCAGCAGTAGTAGCTTACATTTAATGAAGACGTAGTAGGTGCTAGGAAATGTACTAAGTATATTATATGCATTATCATATTCAATAGTCACACATGTTTTAGGAAGCAAGTATTAGTAGTCCCAGTTAAGGCTGAGGAAAGAGAGGGTCACAGAAATCAAGCCACTTTCCCAAAGTGGCCTCTGCTTGTAAGTGGAGGAAAAGACTAAACACTTATGTCCAGAGCCTTTATTCTTTTAAGTTTTCTCTTTAGTTGTGGTAAAATAGACATAACATAAAAGTTACCATTTTTAAGTGTACAGTGCAGGAGAGTTAGGTATATTCACATTGCTGTGCATCCATCACTGCTATCCATCCCCCGAATTCTTTTCATCACTGAAACTCTGTACCCATTAAACCACACCCCATTTCTACCTCACCCAGCAACCACTTTCTGTATCTATGATATTGACTACTTTAGGTACCTTATATATAGGCAGAATCATGGTATTTTTCTTTCTGTGACTGGATAGTTTCACTTAGCATAATGTCCTAGAGGTTCATCCATCTTGTAGCATATGTAAGGATTTCCTTCCTTTTTAAGGTTGACTAATAATCCATTGTAAGGATATACCACAATGTTTATTCATTCATCTGTTGATGGACACTTGGATTGCTTCCACATTCTGGTTACTGTGAACATTGCTGCTACAAATATGGGTGTATAAATACCTACTCAAGACTCTGCTTTCAGTTCTTCTGGGTATATATCACAAAGTGGAACTGCTGGATCCTGTGGTAATTTTCTTCTAAATTTTTGAGGAACTGCCATATTATTTGAAAGTCTTTAATTTTCACCAATAATGATTTACTGTACTGCTGTCACACTGACTGCCCAGGGTGATATCAAGCAGGCCAGCATTTGTCCTTTATAAAAGGAAGAATTAGCTTGATTATCCATGACTCTGAATAAGCAGTTAGGAAACTTTCACTAATGCTAATTAGAATATTTCACTCTTAAGGAAGCAGGCAGGGCAGGAAATTATTTCTATCAGGTCATCAAAATGAAACTCATACAAAGAGAATCCTTGTCTAAGACGATTTTCTCTGTATGAGTATTCTTTCAGATACTACAGCACTTTCAAGGCCCTTGAGCTAAGTTCCTTATTTTCCAGTCACTTCTCTGGAAACTATCTATGGGACCTTTAGTTATCCCCTCCCCACTTCATTTCAGTTTGTTGGAACAGGTGACACCAAAAGATGTTAGTGGTATGGCCTTAGACAAGTTATTTCACCTCTCTGAATCTCATCTGTAAAATGGAGACAGTGATAAGACTTACTTAATTGGGTCATATGCTGAGTGAGAAAAGTCAATCCCCAAAGGTCATATACTATATTATTTCATTTATGTG
>NW_011477830.1:4363-5532 GCF_000754665.1 Bison bison bison | reverse complement strand
AACCTGGGGACTGTGGCAACCAAGCCTTGTGAAAATTTGCAATCATCCAAAGCATTTAGAGCAGAGAGGAGGGAGTACTTGGCACTCTAACCAAGGAGAATTGCAAAGATTACACTGGGAGGTGAGCTTTGCATCCTTTCCTACATGTTCGGCCTATGGATGCCCCCATTTCATAATTATCCAACCTCCAAGAGCAACTTGGAGCGAGAAACAGACACACTATTCCTGAAGTGCATCTAGACACAATTTACGTGGCTTTGTCCTATGAAGTCTCGGCAAAACAATGTGTGACGTGGGCCTCCAGAGTTTGGGAATGACAACAAAAAAGTGAGATAAGCCAAGCAACAACTCTACTGCACACACATGAACCTGCTGCTGCAGTGCTATGACATCTCAAAGAAGCACTTTGATGCAAGCTTCTTTTGGGCCTGTGACGCACCTCTGGGAGCTTCCCTGGGCACATCTGTGAGCCATAGAGATCTGGCTGTAATGGACGTAAATAAAGAAAGAAAAGAAAGTTAAAACAGAATGTGGGACAACTTAGAAGGTGGGAGGAGATGAAACCAATGGGTCTGAATGGGGAGGGGAAATCCCTTCTAAAGCGGGGCGGTTGTGAGAATAGGGAGGCATTAACTACATCAGGGCCAGGGCAGCCTACAGGACAACAGATTCCAGAAAACAGAGAAAACGACAATGTTCCAAAGTTTGGATGCAATAATTCCAGTTTTGGCCAGATGCTTCCTCCATAAATAAGCAATTGTAAGAGTTACCATTACATGGCTAGAGAAATTACTAAAAGGCAGAAACATGAATTTGGAGGAAAGAAGGATGGCATCATGAAAAGCTTCAACAATAATTTGTAAGTCGTCTTTTACAACTGGGTGATCACAGGTAGCCAGTGGCCATGTGATGAACTTACAAATTTCAGTTCCCAATTCTGGTGAACCATTTTCAGTTTCACATGGGAAGTGTCTGTATGGCTAAAATTCAAAGAAGAGTTATATTGTGATGCTGAATTTAACCTTGACCTCATTAAAGTGATTTTTCTGTATTTTGGAGCTAAAGTCATGGCTGGCTTAGAAAAAACTAGATTAAGGATTTCCCACACAGCCAGACTCTATGTTTGAATTTCTGAGTCATTTAAACCAGGGAAGGGAAACCATTTCATT
>NW_011477830.1:0-556 GCF_000754665.1 Bison bison bison | reverse complement strand
TAACTCCAGAATTTATAATTTTATATAAGTAAGTGGCCGAGAGTTGGACAAAATGTCAGGTCCAAATAATTTACAAATTTCCAAATCCAATTCAAACAAAACTTGTAGTCAAACTGATTTATATCTTTTACCAGTCTAATGATATAATCAATAGGTATCTAGGTAGATTGTATTTAACTGGCTTTGCTGAATCAAATATCACCTACTAAAGAAGAAATTCATTAGACTCAAGTAAAGCTAACCTTTACTATTAGAAAGAATGAATAGAAAAGTGCTTAAACTATCTATATGTGTTTATCTATAAGTGTTTCTATGTTAAACCATAGCTAAATATCAAGTAACTAGAACTTTTAAAATTTACATGTTTACATTACAAAACATATCTTAACAGATGCTTAGTCTTCTGTCAGTGAGAATATTATTGCAAATCAATAATGTTGCAAGTCTCTCTTTATCATTAAAAATGTTTTAAATCATATCTTACCCAGAACATTGCTAGTAAAAAAAAAAACAAAAAATAAGAACAAATTGCTGCTTTTTACTGAATTAATTCCAG
>NW_011477829.1:13381-14509 GCF_000754665.1 Bison bison bison | reverse complement strand
AAATCAGCTCCTAGAAGATTGGTTATATGGCCAAAAGTCTATACAGGTGACTTTCTTCATTGAAAATCACATTGCATAGGAATTAAAATGAATTGACAATATAGGACATGCGTACATGTAAGTCGCTTCAGTCATGTCCAACTCTTTGTGACCCTATGTACTGTAGCCTGCCAGGCTCCTCTGTTGATGGGATTCTCCAGGCAAGAATACTGGAGTGAGTTGCCATGCCCTTCTCCAAGCAGGATATGGTTTAATAGAAATTAAGCTTATGTGTTTTCCAAATGAAATACATAGTGTGGATTTCAGATGCATAATATGGAACTAAATGTTCTTAATTTTTTTAAGGATGTAAGTAAAATTGTAAATGATGTCTCAGGTCTTATTTTACTTTAGAGATAAATTCTGTGCTACCAACATACGAGTCAGGAATATTGTTAAGCTACTCATTCAAATATGCAACACAAATATCAGAGGGACTCACTGCCGGGGAGCACACATTTTATTTCCATTCCCAGTGTGGACATGCACTTTGACTTTGGAAGATGTCAATTCTAAGCAGTACTCAAGGGGCTCCAATTGAACACAAAGCTTTGCACATTTATATAAAGGTAAACGTATGGGTCAGGATGACAGAATGCCATCTCCCCCTCCCTGCCATTAGACTCAAGATTGATGTCTAGGTTCAAAAGTCATTTGATAGGCCAGTTATGCCAAGGTATTCTCAATAAAGCATTTGGAAACAAAAGAGAAAATAAGGTAGAAATTGAAATGGTTTTCTGCAGGGTATATCCTTGTCATAAATCACAAATTAAAAAAAAACTGTAATATAAACTACCATTTTATTAAATGTCACTCAGCATTCGTGATTTCATCAGTCTGGTAGTTTAGAGAGGGTACAAAGTGGCTGATAGTCCAAAAATCAGTCTGCATACCCAGAGCAGTACAGTGTTGAAAAAAATGGAAAACCATGGAAGGTAAAAATACAGAAAGAAAATAAATTCACTTACAGAAAGCAGGCAACTCTACCACTTTGATCACTCTGAAATTATTACTGAAATTCCAATAAATTACATTTTTCACACAGGTAGCCTAAGATTGGAGAAGGCAATGGCCACCCACTCCAGTATT
>NW_011477829.1:8689-10299 GCF_000754665.1 Bison bison bison | reverse complement strand
GGAATCTCAGAGAGCACCATAACCGGGAGGAAAAAATAAATAAATAAAACCCACAGATTACAGGCCTAACTGCAACTCCCAGAGGAGAGGTAGCCCAAACACTCGCGTCCACCACCAGTAAGTGGGGGCTGAACAAGGAGGCGCGGCTTGCATTGCTTAGGGTAAGGATTGGGCCTGAATGCCCTGAGGACAATCTGAGGGAGCTAAGGTGAGATAGTAACCCAAACTGTGGGATAGCCAGAGAGAGGGGGAAAAAAAAAAAAAAGAGGAAAGAGAGAGAATTTTGCCTCAAAAGGCTCTAATCTAAGGCACTGCCAACCTGCTCACAGACAAAAGGACTGAGCGAATACCAGAGGAGAGCTAGCCCCAGCAGACTGGCCCATCCCCTGCCTGCTGGAGGCAGGCGGCTGACAGCCAGAGCTGGAAGGCAAGGGGCAAAGTCAACCCCAGAGATGGCATCCTCTTCCAAACTGCGAGCAGGCTCCCAGTTGCTAACCAAGTCATCCTAGGATCCTGAACTGTTGATATCCACCAAGAGGGTCACAGCCAGAGATCAGCTCCCCAGAGGAGACACATGGCACACCTGAGACGGCGCTCCTGCTGTGCACCCAGGAAACTGAGCTGCCGCGACCAGGAGGTGATAAGATGCTCCACACCTGGGAAAAGTGCGCTTGCCAAGCAGTTGGTCATCTGAGCTGCTTGGACCTGGAAAGGGCACAAAACAGGCCCAACCGAGTCTGTGACTTTGTGGAATACCTGAGAACCTGAACCGAGCAGTGTAGACCTGGGAAGTGTCCACAACCCAGGGCCCGCCTTAGACAGTTCCCCTGCAGAGCAACCTGGACCCTGAGCAGTGTAGACTGGGAAAGAACACATGCCATGAGCAGGGGCAAACTCCCCACAGCACAATTGAACAAGTGAGCCTAAATAAATGACCACCTTCACCCCCTTGTGTGAGGGCAGAAGTTAGATACTGAAAAGACTTGCAAACAGAGGAAGCCAAAATAAACAAAGAAGAGGGAACCGCTCTGGAAGTGACAGGTGCAACGGATTAAAACCCAGTAGTTAGCACTAACTGCATTGGAAGGGACCTATGGACCTTGAGAAGAAGTTTAAGCTGGAACAAGCAACTATCTGAAACCGAACTGACCCCACACTGCCCTCAACAGCTCCAGAGAAACTGCTAGATATATTTTACTATTATAATTTTTTTTTATTTTTAAGTACTTTATTACTCTTTTAATTTTCATTTTTAAAACCTACTATTACCTTGCAAAAAAAAAAAAAGACCCTATTTTTACAGCAAATTCTTAATAGCATTTTGTTTTGTTTTTTAGTATTGTATTTTGAAAGTCTAACCTCTACTCTAGATTTTTAAGCTTTGCTTTTGGTATTTGTTATCAATTCTGTACCTTTAAGAATCCAATCTTCAGTACCCATTTTTACTTAGGAGTGTGATTACTGGCTTGATTGCTCTCTTCCCTTTTGACTCTCCTTTTTCTCCCCCAGGTCATCTCTATCTCCTCCATCCCCCTTCTCTTCTCTACTTAACTCTGTGAATCTCTTTGGATGTTCTGGGCTGTGGAGAACACTTAGCGAACTGATCACAG
>NW_011477829.1:4023-6305 GCF_000754665.1 Bison bison bison | reverse complement strand
GACTCTCTATGACACTATGGACTGTAGCCTGCCAGACTCTTCTGTCCATGGGATTCTCCAGCCAAGAACACTGGACTGGGTTGCCATTTCCTCCTCCAGAGGATCTTCTCAAACTTGTGTTCAAACTTGTGTCTCTTATGTCTCCTGCATTGGCAAGAGTGTTCTTTACCATTAACACCACCTGGTAATTCCAGAGTTTTCCAAGATATGTCAAATTGATGGTGGTAAAAACTGTGTGGAGCAGCAAAAAGATTATTTGAACAAATTCCCAAAGCTCATGGAAAGATGAGGCATTTAAAGGCTTTACTTATTCATTGTACTATTCATCAGCAGATAAATGGTAATCAGCAGGGGATGATAAAGGATGAGATGGTTGGATGGCATCACAAACTCAATGGACATGAGTTTGAACAAGCTCTGGGAGGTGGTGAAGAACAGGGAATCCTGATGTGCTGCAGTCCATTGGGTTTCAAAGAGTTGGACATGACTGAGCAACTGAACAACAACAAATGGTCATATGTTACTGAAACAGTAGAGTCAATGGTAAATTTCACTCACACTTGTGTATGGAACTACTATCAGTATTAAAATTTGAATATCTAGGCTTGCCTTTCCAGACAACAGTTTGATGACTTAGCAGTCATATTGTTTTATCATGATTTTTTGAACTCAGGGTTGACACTAAAATAGTTCTGAATAAAAATCGTTTTCAACCACTATTTTTGAACGCTGAACAGCTTTAGGAATTGGCTTTTGCTGCACATTTGATAATGTTTCTTAAATAATTCAACCTAAAATTACAAGGCAAACAGCACTTATATGTGAAACTTATATTGTGGCAATTTTGATGACAATTAACATTTGCATCACAAGTGGTGTCAAGATGCTCTATACACTTCCCAGCCTAAAAAAAAAAATTTAAATAAAAAAATAAAATAAAAATAAAATAAGAAACAAGCTTTACATTTCCCCACAAATTTGCAGGGATATATTTACTGAGTTCAGTATACAATTCTGTAGGTATTTTTATGACATTGATGTCATTGTAAAAGAAAATTTCTATTTTTCGAAATCCAAACTGTGCCACTAAGGAACTTCCACCTAACTTTCAATATATACAATCAAGAGAAGAATATAATAGAATTTTTTACGTTTTCCAAGTAATGAATATGCTCACTTAAAACAACAGGTCCACGAATTGATATCATTCTTTGGAAGTAACCTATCTGTGTGAAAACAAACAAACAAACAAACATTTCAATGATGAAATGCGTGAAATCTCATTCAGTTCAGTTCAGTCGCTCAGTCATGTCCAACTCTGTGACCCCCATGGACTGCAGCATGCCAGGAGCAGTATTAAGACCTGAACATTTGCAATTGATGTTGATGATAAAGAACACTACCTTTGAACTTCAATTAAGCTAAATTTTAAACTCTTCCCACCAAAAAAGAATGCCATTCTTCTGGATAGTAGACTTGTATTACAAAAAATTATACTCAATTATTATATTTTGAATTTTATCAATAAAAAGAGTAGAAATTTGTTTTTTCAGTTATTTTTGTTGTTGCTGTTTAGTTGCTCAATCATGTCTGACTCTGTGACCCCATGGACTGTAGCCCACCAGGCTCTTCTGTTCATAGGATTCTCTGGTCAAGAATACCAGAATGTGTTGCTATTTACAGGGATCAAACCTGTGTCTTCTGGGTTGGTAGGCAGATTCTTTACCGCTGAGCCACAAATGAAGCCCTGGAAATTCTCTTACCATAGTTTAAAAATTACATTGACCAGACATGTTCTCACCGCAAAATATTTGCTTTTGCTCATCCTTTGACTTTGAATATTCATCCTTTAAATGTAAACATATGTACTCTCTTAGCTTCTTTGAGATTTTGTTCAAATGTCACTTCAGTGAAGCCTTCCCAGGTCACTCTATAAAATTCCAACAGCATCAGCAACTCTCTAGTACCCTCAATCTGGCATCTCCTTGCTCACCTTTGTCTTTGTAGCATCACAACAGACTACATAGCTACTTCATAAAATCTTTATCAGTATGCAACTGACTACATTGTTTATTTTCTTGTTTGTTTACTTCCTGTCTCTATTGACTAGAAAGTTAAATGGCACAAGGGTACCAGAATTTTTCTGACAAATAGTAGATCCTCAATAAACATTTGTTCAGCACATGAAGTTTTCTGAATTGGTTCTTAGAACTTAAAAAAAAAAAAATTCTTAAAATGCACTCCTTCTCAAATATCCATGCCTTGCATTCATCATCTCCTGT
>NW_011477829.1:0-527 GCF_000754665.1 Bison bison bison | reverse complement strand
ATATATATTTATTTATTTATTTATAAATAAGTTATATAGAGAATATATATATATATATATATATATCATGTTTTCTTTACTCATCCATTGATAAGCACTTAGGTTGTTTCTATATCTTGGCTATTTTAAATATGTACTAGTTAGTACATATATTTTATCTAAGTACTCTGAATCTCAGTTTCCTCATCTAAAAAATGGAGAAAATGATTTTACATATTTTGCAGAGTGTAAAATCATTTTCTCCATTTTTTAGATGAGGAAACAGAGATTCAGAGTACTAAATATACAAGGTCATATAGTTAATTCAATGTGTGTGTAGGTGGCATTCAAACCCAAGTTTCTTTACACTGTGCTACATACCCCTTGATTATTGTGTCATATCTTACTATGAGGGTCATCTTTATGTCAAAAGAGCTTTTCTTTTTTAATTTGTTTATTTTTGTCCAAATAGTTTTGACAAGGAAGTTGTCATTTGATTTAAGGCCTACTATGACTGAGTGACTAAGCACAGCACAGCACATAACAAC
>NW_011477828.1:8736-9806 GCF_000754665.1 Bison bison bison | reverse complement strand
TTGGTGAATGTTAGGAGTAACACATGTGTCTGATTCATAGTTTCTTACCCTAGTTCTCATTCAGACCTTAATATAAATTCTACTGAGACAAGAATGTTAGATAAGATGATCACATAGTTTCTGAGTTATCGTTTAACAGTAGATTAAGTCTTGCTGCTGCTGCTGCTAAGTCGCTTCAGTCGTGTCCGACTCTGTGAGACCCCATAGACGGCAGCCCACCAGGCTCCTCTGTCCCTGGGATTCTCCAGGCAAGAACACTGGAGTGGGTTGCCATTTCCTTCTCCAGTGCATGAAAGTGAAAGGGGAAAGTGAAGTCGCTCAGTCGAATCCGACTCTTAGCGACCCCATGGACTGCAGCCTACCAGGCTCCTCCATCCGTGGGATTTTCCAGGCAAGAGTACTGGAGTGGGGTGCCATCGCCTTCTCCGAGATTAAGTCTTACTCACAGCTAATATTTACACGTGCTTTTCCCAATTTATTTTCTGAATAATTCACCTTCTCCTAATGTTTTGTGAGATGTCATTATTTTTATTACTGCCATAACAAATTACCACAAACTTAGTGGCTTAAGGAAGACAAATTTATTATCTTACAGTTCTGTGGGTCAGAATTATGACATGGGTCTTGATATGGTATGATCAAGATTTTGGGAAGGCTTCATTTTCTTCTGGTATCTCAGGGGAGAATGTTTTCTTACCTTTTCCAATTTTAAGAGACTGCCCAGATTCCTCGGCTTATGGCTTTTCTCTCCATATTTAAAGCCAGCAATGGTCAGTCACATTCTTCTCACATCACATCACTTGACCCTTCTCCTATCATCACATTTCTCTCTGCTGCGAGAAAAGCTTCTTTACATTTAGGGTCTCATGTGATTACATTGGGCCCACCTAGGTAACCCAGGATAACCTTGCCTTCTTAAAGTCAGTAAACCTTAATCACATCTGAAAGTCTCGTTTACCATGTAAGGCAACACATTCACGGGTTTCAGGGATGAGTGCATGCATATCTGTGGATATTTTTGGAGGAGCTGATATTCTGCCCACTATATACAGTCTCTTACTAATCATTGT
>NW_011477828.1:4108-5562 GCF_000754665.1 Bison bison bison | reverse complement strand
CCATTTGGAAGTGCATCTAGTTGTGAACTTCTCTGGGGGTAAAGTGGACAGGAGTCTGTCTGCCTGTGCAGGGGACATGGGTTCGATTCCTGGTCCAGGAAGATACCATATGCTCCAGAGCAGCTAAGCCCAGGCACCTGGAACCTGTGCGCCTAGAGCCTGTGCTCTGCAACAGGAGAAGCCACCACAGTGAGAAGCCTGTGCACTGCAAGGAAGAGTAGCTCCCACTCACCACTAGAGAAAGCCCATGCACAGCAGTGAAGACCCACCACAGCCAAAAAGAAAAGTAAAATCTGGTTGTAATAAGCTTTGGGAAATATTTATACTTTTAAACAGCAGAGCCTTCAATATTCCAGGTATGCAGACTCATGGGACATGAGAGACAACATAATACTGATATTGTGAGTCATTTTGATGAGTTCTCCATGTTTAAAGCTAAACTAAGTACATTTATAGTGAAGTCCTTAGTTTCAAGTTTTTTTCATATGTTTTGGGAAAACCTTGGAGGCTTTTAAGTTATTTACAATTGATATGTCAGTTAAATGTAGAATTTCCTCTACTTTGATCACTGTTTAATGTAGGATTTTGTGTATGCATTAAAAGACCATTTAAACTGGATGTTTCTTAACATTTCTTATTAACAACAGATATTTTGTCATTTACTCTTTCAGAATTATGCGATTCTCACTCTTAGATTCCCTCATGCCTCTATTGACCTGTCACAGTAACATAATTCCCTATGCCCCATTTTTTAAGAGTTATCCATATGTTGAATAATATCTTTCCTCAAATATAGAATATTTTATTTTTCTACTTAGTCTTCATCTGGTTTCCCTTTGAAACCTGGTCTTTATCAAGACACAGGTTCCAATGAGTTGCTAATGCAATTTCTAAACTTGTTTTGTTTTAAACAATAACTCTACCTTTAGTTTTTAAAAACTTTGATTGGAGTATAGTTGATTTGCAATGTTGTGTCAGTTTCGGGTGCACAGCATATACACATTCTCTTTCAGATTCATTTCCTGTATAGGCCATTACACAATGTTGAGTATAGTTGCCTGTGCTATTCAGTCCTTGTGGGTTATCTATTTTATGTATAGTAGTGTGTGTATGTTAATCCCAAGCTCCTAATTTATCCATTCCCCACACATTTCTCCTTTGGTAACTATAAGTTTGTTTTTGGAATCTGTGAGTCTGTTTCTATTTTGTAAATAAGTTCACTTATCATATGATATCACTCATTATGGCATATATTTTTTAAAATGATATAAATGAACATATTTGCAATACTCTATTTTTGTTACCATAATTTTATTTTGTTGTACTCATGATTTCCAATATTCATTGATCACACATTGGAGTTTATAGTTTTCCCTTTCATAGATACTCTTTAATGTAATCTTGTATCTCATCAATTATTTCATACACCTTTCAGTGTCTTACTACTAGAAACC
>NW_011477828.1:0-541 GCF_000754665.1 Bison bison bison | reverse complement strand
ATTGCATAGGAACCTGGAATCTTGGGTCCGTAAGTCAAGGTAAATTGGATGTGATCACATAGGAGATGACAAGAGTAAACACTGACATCTTAGGAATCAGTGAACTAAAATGGACGGCAGTGGGTGAATTTAGTTCAGATGACCGTTATCTCAATTACTATGGGCAAAAATCCCTTGGAAGAAATGGAGTAGTCCTCATAGTCAACAAAAGAGTCCCAAATGCAGTACTTAGGTGCAATCTCAAAAATGATAAAATGGTCTTGGCTCGTTTCCAAGGCAAACAACATCACAGCAATCCAAGTCTATGCCCCCAACTACTAATGCCAAAGAAACTGAAGTTGACCTATGAAGATCTACAAAACCTTCCAGAACTAACACCAAAAAAAGATGTCCTTTTCATCATAGGGGATTGCAATGCAAAAATAGGAAATCAAAAGATATCTGGAGTAACAGGCCAGTTTGACTGTGGTGTACAAAATGAAGCAGAGCAAAGGCTAGCAGAGTTTTATCAAGAGAATACACTCATCATAGCAAACACCCC
>NW_011477827.1:4682-5610 GCF_000754665.1 Bison bison bison | reverse complement strand
TCTTACTTGCCTGGAAAATTCCATGGACTGTAGCCCGCCAGGCTCCTCTGTCCGTGGAATTTTCCAGGCAAGTACACCGGAGTGGGTGGCCATGCCTCCTCCAGGGGATCTTCCCCGCTCCGGGATCGAACCTGAGTCCGCTGCACTGGCGGGAGGGTTCTCTTCCACTGGGCCACCCCGGAAAGCCCACAGCACGTGCCAGCATCCTCCAACGTCTCTAATGAGTCCCTCGGAGCCTTACCAGGAAGGGCATCTTCCGAGTTCTCAGGGAAGAGGAGAATGCTAGCGCGCCCCCTGGCAGGCTGAGTGAGACCTGCCGCTCAGAGCCCCAAGCGCGCTCCGGGGACCTCACCTGGCATGAGCGCGGCCGTGGGGAAGACCTCCTTCAGCTTGGCCTGGCTCACCTCCACCAGCTCCTCCGCGGACATCGGAAGCTGCAGCGTGTCTCTGATCAGCTGGGCCGCCTCCAGCGCCTTCTTGCCCATCACCAGAGACTTCACGTCCCAGCTGTACTTCTTCCCGTAGCGCCCGCAGATGTCCTCAAACACAGCTGAGTAGAGCCGCTCGGTATCTGCGGAGACAAGGGGGCCGTGATACAGCGGCGTTGAGGGATGTGTTCACGGCCCGCAGAGCCCGCGTTCAGAGCAGACAGCTCTCGGGAGGGGGCCCGTGAGCACAGGGGAAACGCTGGCGGGTTTGGAGGCTCAGACGGTGCCCCGGCGGCCTGCCCTCTGCTGCGCTGGAACCTTACAGGGTGGGAGGGAAAGGAAGTCTGTCTGTGCGCAGCTGCGTCCAATGCCGCGCTCCTGTGGACCGTGGACCGCCAGGCCCCTCTGTCCGTGGGATTCTCCAGGCAAGAATACTGGAGTGGGGCCCTCCCTGGTGGCTCGGTGGTGAAAGAATCCGCCTGTCAATGTAGGGAACATGG
>NW_011477827.1:0-719 GCF_000754665.1 Bison bison bison | reverse complement strand
GACCGGGACTTGCATTGTTTTAGAGCGAAACACCCCAAGCAGAGGCTCAGTGACCAGCGTGCAGGGTAAGACCTGCTTCCTCTGCACACCCCGACTGCTTCCTCTGCACACCTCTTCCTCTCCAAACCACATCTGAAGGAAGCAGACATGTCCTCAGCCTCCCTCCCCGACCTGGGGTTTCTTCCAGGTGGGTGGGGGCCACAGGGAGCAGCCTCTGCCCGCAGGCCGGGGTGCTCCCGAGGACTCAGGTGGGGGGTGGCGGGTGCTCTGGGGCCAGCGGCCTGGGTTGGAGGCCTGCTCTGTGGCTGACCAGCAGCTGGGAGCTGGGGACCCGTGCTCAGGGCCCAGGTGGGCCTTGGCTAACCTCTCTGTACGCTGGGGGTGCAAGAACAAGGATATGCCTACTGGGCATCTGTGTCACCTGCGCGGGGAATCTGTGTCGAGCCCGGAGCCCTGAGCAAAGCACCGGCTGGAGCCCCTAGGGCAGGAGGCAGGGGCTCCCAGAGGGAGGTTAGGCATCCTCTGGGAGTTAACAGGAAGGCAGTTAAGGATCTGCTGTGAGTTAACAGGAAGGCGACAGCAAGGAGATCCCACCAGTCCATCCAAAAGGAAATCAGTCCTGAATATTCATTGGAAGGACTGAGGCTGAAACTCCAATACTTTGGCCACCTGATGCGAAGAGCTGACTCATTGGAAAAGACCCTGATGCTGGGAAAGAT
>NW_011477826.1:8196-9618 GCF_000754665.1 Bison bison bison | reverse complement strand
GTGCTGCTGTTGGGACTAAGTCAGCTAATCCACATAAAGAACGCAGCACACTGCGGGCATTCAGTAAGCACTGTGTTGATGCTAATGGCACGAACCCACACTGTTCTTATTTCTAGTAATTACTCAGAAGTATCAAGTGCTGTTCTAGCTTGCCCTTGAATAGCAGAGGGACTTATTCAATTCACATCCTCTCATCCAACACTCATCACTGAGTCATGAAGTAGGAAGACAACTCATAGAACAGAATTCTGCACGAATATCTTTGCAATTCCAGTAGTACGCTTGAAAGTACCCTTTACTTTTAATTTTCAGTCAAACTCTCACTCACCATAGATCACTGTGTACTGTGAGAGCCTAATATCTCTATTCCTACAGTTGCCAAAACACGATTGGTTTGGGGTAAAAACATGGAGTTATAGGTTTGCTTGGGTCCAAGCACATGCAAAAGTAATTTCAAAAAGCATGTTGAATTTGCCAGTATTTGATTGTCAACTAACTGCTGAATTGTTCAGTTGCTCAGTCATGCCCCACTCTTTGCGACCCCATGGACTGCAGCATGCCAGGCTTCCCTGTCCTTCACTATCTCCTGGACTTTGCTCAAACTTATGTCCATTGAGCCGATGATTTAAAATAAGTTAAAATATGAGATGCCTGTGTTCTCGTTTTTAATGAGTCAATTATTCATGGCATGACTGGCCATTTAACATCAAAAACCTAGTTAGTCACAGAGTTTTTTACTTGAATCTGGTCTCCAGATTACCATTTTGTTAGGACATTATCCACGTATGACTTATTAATGAAAAAGCCAGTTCATGACATGTTGCCATTAGAATCCCAGCCATAGCATTTGAGGAATCAAGATGGATCACTCTTGACAAGCAGCAGGTCTTCCCAAAATACCACAGGAAGTGAAAGTTCTCAGAAACCAGGGGTTTTGTAAGGGAATCATCATAATAGCTAATTTCCTAACGAAACTGGCCAGGTCGATGTCTTCTAGTTACATTTGAGAAAAGCCACTATGTTGCTTCTTGAAATTTCCAGGTTTGGATGATCTTCAAAGGGAGACAAGGGACACCCTGAAAACACAAGACATCTGCTAATCCTGAAATGTCCAAAGAAACCTGAAGAGATTCAGACAACCAGCCTGTTCCCTGAGCAAAGACAATGCCTCCGACCATCTTCCAAGTCTTATCCTGGGGAACTCAGCAGCAAGCTAGAAGCAACTATCAGTTCAGTTCAGGTCAATCGCTCAGTCGTGTCCGACTCTTTGTGACGCCATGAATCGCAGCACGCCAGGCCTCCCTGTTCATCACCATCTCCCAGAGTTCACTCAAACTCACGTCCAACGAGTCGGTGATGCCATCCAGCCATCTTCTCCTCTGTCGTCCCCTTCTCCTCCTGCCCCCAATCCCTCCCAGCATC
>NW_011477826.1:3663-5142 GCF_000754665.1 Bison bison bison | reverse complement strand
CAAAGATGATTTGCGGACATCATCTCAGTCTGACAAGAAAGAGGGAAGAAAACTAAGTCAGATCTCATCTTTGAGGACATTCTGGAACATTTGGAAATGCCTCCACAACTTTTCCCTCAGGTGAAGGTCATTCTAAAATGAAAGCGGCCTCCAGCACCTCCCAGGCTCACAAGACAAGGTGGCCTGTCCACTGCTGGCATGAGGGCATGTCACGCATAGAGGCCACGTCCTCACTCTGAACCCAAGAAAGACAGCAGCCTCGGACAGACCACCCAGACGCTGCGGACGCTGCAGCTGTTTGCATCAGGAAGGTTATGCTCCAAGGGGAACCAGCCTTCGCTCTCTAGGCCCATCCTGAAGGTGAAAGAGTTAGTCGCTCAGTGGTGTCCAACTCTTTGCAGCCCCATGGACCCTCTGTCCATGGAATTCTCCAGGTAAGCGTACTGGAGTGGGTTGCCATGAACATCTCCAGAGTATCTTCCTGACCCAGGGATCAAACCTGGGTCTCCTGAGTTGCAAGCAGATTCTTTACCGTCTGAGCCACCAGGAGAGCCCCCAGGGCCATCCCGGGACACCAGAAATCAAGGCAGAGTTTGGGAGGGTCCTCGAGTGAGTCCCAATGGCAGGGGGGTCTACAAATGAGGTGGTGCAGGCCAGAAAGTGCTGGAAAGAGAGAAAAGAGACAGTTGGCCCAAAGTGCCCACCAGCAGCCCTCCCACACATGTCTGCAGGCTCCAGTTCGGTGCCTCTCTGCCTTCCGGGCATCTCCTTGGCCTTGAACCAGCCTGTGTGCCCTTTACCCCAGACTCCGCAATAAGAACGTCAGGCCAGACCACAGAACAACGCCACCGCCTGAACGATCACACACCGCACATTCCCATCAGCACACGACTAAGAGGGACACGACAAGGTCCCTCTTAGAATCACACCTGCCCACCAGAAACCCGGCAACCACTAACCTGTTCTCCGTTTCTAGAATCTCATCTCAAGCATGTTACATAAACGTGATCCTTCAGAGGGGACCCTCAGGGATTGGCGATTTTCATGCAGCGTATTTCTCTGCAGATTCGCCCCAGCTGCTGGGGCCCCGATCGTTCATCCTTTTTACGGCTGAGTGTTTTGACCCTGAGTGGGCCTAGGGGCGGAGGCGGCGGGAGGGGCAGACACGGCGCCCCCCCTTCCCAGAACTAAAACTGCCATCCCTTCAGCCGCCGCGGCGCGGAGCCACCCGGTCCGGGTCCCAGGGGCTAGGACAGGGCAGGGGCGGAGCGAAGGGCGTGTGGGCGGGGCTTATGCCGGGGCGGGACGCCGAGCGCGAGGAGAGGTCCAGACAGGTCGGGGGCGGGGCTGCGCTCCGGAGAGAGGAGGGGAGGGGCGTGGCCTCGGCGCTCGTGGGCGGGGCATGGGCGGGGCCCCGCCGGCCTTGCCCCCGCGTCCTGCCCAGAGGAGAGCGTCTGCATTGTCCGCTCGCGACGCCTG
>NW_011477826.1:0-983 GCF_000754665.1 Bison bison bison | reverse complement strand
AGGCTCCCCCGTCCCTGGGGTTCTCCAGGCAAGAACACTGGAGTGGGTTGCCATTTCCTTCTCCAATGCGTGAAAGTGAAGTCACTCAGTTGTGTCTGACTCTTTGTGACCCCGTGGACTGCAGCCTCCTAGGCTCTTCTGTCCGTGGGATTTTCCAGGCAAGAGTACTGGAGGGGGGTGCCATTGCCTTCTCCGTGCAGCTTCAGAGATTGTTGGTATGAATGACACCGCCAGGCAGTGGATGGAGCCTCTGTTGTTAGGCTGTCCACTGAAGCCGGGCTTCATACAGGCCCTGCCTTCCCATGGGACTCAGGATCTGATTTTTTTTAAAAAAATACCTTATGTGTCAGTTTTCAGCGGAGACGAAGGAAGCAGAGCTGTGTGTCAGCGACTGGCCTGCCAACAAGGGGTTAGCACAAAAGATTAGTCACAGTGGTTTCTTATTCTGAGCTTAGGCAACGTGGCTAAAGCGTCTCCTGGTGGATAACCAGAGTAGATTGGGCTTTGAAAGAATGCAGTCATGTCATTCTTGGGGAGTCGTAACTGGACTCCTGTGTTAGTAAACTCAAGTAGTAAACGCAAGTAAACTCAAGTGAGCTGATACAACCAGGTTCCTAAAATGCTCCTTGTTTTACAGCCGTCTCCCGTAAAAAGCGTTGGTCTTCCATACTTAGCTTCAACCGTTGTGTGCGCCCTCTCGTCAGCTTGGTCCTTGTGGAGCTTTGACAGAGAGGAATTATTCTTCAAGACAAATGGTTTCTTGTCTGGGTTTAGGTAAGAAAGTGCTCATCGTCTACGCACACCAAGAGCCCAGGTCTTTGAACGGGTCCCTGAAGGACGTGGCGGTGGCTGAGCTGAGCCAGCAGGGCTGCAGCGTCATCGTTTCGGACCTCTATGCCATGAACTTTGAGCCCAGGGCCACAGGGAAGGATATCACTGGTGAGTCATAAATGCTCTGGGTTTTTTTTTTTTTTGCATTTCTT
>NW_011477825.1:21137-22234 GCF_000754665.1 Bison bison bison | reverse complement strand
TTTTTTTTTTTTTTGACGTGGAATGCAACCCATTCCAGTATTCTTGCCTGGAAAATCCCATGGACAGAGGAGCCTGGCGGGTTACAGCCATGGGGTTGCAAAGAGTTGGACATGACTGAGAAACTAACACATACACTGTTTTATTTATTTATTGGTTGCACTGGGTCTTCGTTGCTGCATGTGGGATTTCTATAGTTGCAGAGAGTGGGGGCTGCTCTCTAGTTGTGGTGTGTGGGCTTCTTATTTCAGTGGCTTATCTTGTTGAGGAGCATAGGCTTTAGGTGCACGGGCTTCAATAGCTGCAACCTGAGGGCTCTGTAGTTGTGACTTGCTCTCTCTAGGGTGCCTGGGCTTCAGTAATTGCAGCACCGGGGCTCATTAGTTGTGGCTTAGAGGATCCTGGAGTATGCAGACTTTGGTAGTTGTGGTGTGCAATTCTCAAGTCATGCCTCTCAGGCTCTAGAGCATGTGCTCAGTGGTTGTGGAGCATGGACTTAATCGCTCTGCAGCGTGTGGAATTTTCCCAGACCAGGGATTGAACCTATGTCCCCTGCACTGGCAGACGGATTCCCATCCACTGCACCACCAGGGAAATCCCTTAGTTCTTACATTTAGTTTGAAAATTGTAGTCATATATACATAAAGAAGGTTGAGTGTCAAAGAATTGATGCTTATGAAATGTGGTGCTGGAGAAGACTCCGGGGAGTCCCTTGTGCAGTAAACAGATCAAACCAGCTGACCCTAAAGGAAATCAACCCTGACTATTCTTGGAAGGACTGATGCTGAAGCTGAAGCTCCAGTATTTTGGCCACCTGATACAAAGAGCCAACTCATTGGAAAAGACCCTGATTCAGGGAAAGATTGAAGGCAGGAGGAGAGGGGACGACAGGGGATGAGATGGTTAGATAGAATCACAAATTCAATGAGCATGACTTTGAGCAGACTCCAGGAGATCAAAGAGGACACTAATAGATGGAGAAATATACCATGTTCATGGATTGAAAGAATCAATATAGTGAAAATGAGTATACTACCCAAAGCAATTTATAGATTCAACGCAATCCCTATCAAGCTACCAACAGTATTCTTCACAGAGC
>NW_011477825.1:16339-19571 GCF_000754665.1 Bison bison bison | reverse complement strand
GTGGGAAGATTTGGGAGAATGACATTGAAACATGTATAATATCATGTATGAAATGAGTTGCCAGTCCAGTTTCGATGCACGATACTCGATGCTTGGGGCTAGTGCACTGGGACGACCCAGAGGGATGGTATGGGGAGGGAGGAGGGAGGAGGGTTCAGGATGGGGAACACATGTATACCTGTGGTGGATTCATTTTGATATTTGGCAAAACTAATACAATTATGTAAAGTTTAAAAATAAAATAAAATAAAATAAAATAAAATAAAATAAAGGCAGGCAAGACTGGTCTTCTGCCGCCCATGGAATCAGCAGAGTTTGACATGACTTTGTAAAACATACATAATAAAATTTATAATTTTAATCATTTTAAATTGACACATACTTGTTATGCAAACATTACCACTATCCATCTCCTAAACTTTTCCAACTTCCCAAACTGAGATTTGTCATTAAACAAAATTCTCCATTTAAGCTCATGGAGTCCCATTATGAATCTGACTGCTTTGAGTGCTTCAAGTAAGTGAAATCATACAATAATTGCTTTTTTGTGATTGCCTTTTTATAACTTGTTATAATATATTTTCCCCACTAAATACTCTTGGAACCCTTGTTGAAAATTATCTAAAGACATATACAAAGGTTTATTTCTAGACTTTCTATATTATTCCATTAGTCCACTGTCCATCTTTATTAGAATACTGGTGCCATGATTACCATTGCTTTGTATAGTATGTTTTAGAGTCAGGAAGTATGAGACCCCCAGCTTTCTTGTTTTCAAGATTGTTTTGGCAATTTCAAATCCTTGAGATTTCATATGAATTTTAGCATGGGTTTTTCTGTTTCTGCAAACTCAATTTTTCTATTTTGATCTGTAGATCACTTGAGATAATATTAACAGCTTAATACTTTTAAATGTCCGAGATCATAAATGTCTTTTCATATTTGTGTGTGTTCCATAATATCTCTCAGTAACCTTTTGTAGTTTTCAGTTTACAAGACTTGTCTCTTTGGTTAAGTTTACTTCAATATTTTATGTTTTGATGCTTTTTATGTGGAATTATATTCTTAATTTTTCTTGAGTTGTTAATTAAAACATAGAAATTCAACATCATTTTGTAAAAAATCTCTCAACAAATTGGAAATAGAGGGAATGTACCTTGACATAAGAAAGTCCATATATAATAGATCTATAGCTAGTATCATCCTCAACACAGAAAGGTTGAAATATTCCTTATTAAAATTTCAAATAAGACAAGAGGGCACTCTCTCACAAGTCCTTCTATAACATAGCACTGCCATAAAAATTCCTGTGAAAAGTTTATATTTTTCTAAATATAGGTCCTGTCATCTCTGATAACAGGAGATAAGTTTATTAATTTTAATTTAGTATTACTTATTTTGTAACAGTGATTCTATAGACAGCAACTTCCTACCTTCCAATCACAGCTTAAATATAACCTTTTAAGAAGGGTCTTCTCTGATTACATTATCCACAGTAGACTTCTCCCTCTTCTTTTCTGTCACATTATTCTATTTCTTACATTATAAACCCTGAATAAGACTATAACTACTTTATTAAACATCTTCTTTATTGTCTGACTTATAATATCCATGCAGGAAAAAGTTTTCTACATAATTTTCCCTCTGGTTTTATTAAGTGCTGTGTCTCAACTCATAGCACAGTTGCTGGCATAAGAGATGTGCCCTAACCTTTAAAAACAATTAATAATTGGATAAATTATTAGTTGTTACATCTAAAACTAAAAAATTTAATTTTATTTTACTATAATTTTTATTTGTTTAACCAAATTTTAAGGTGATTAAATCTAGTATTAAATAAAAGGAAATATATTATTTCCATGGCAGGGGAGAATATATTAATAAGTCCACTAGATCAAAATGAGTGACTCTATATTTTATCCTTATTGACAGCAGCCTCATAAAAATTATAAAGCTACTTTTTTTGCATATTGTACCTTTCTGATATTAATTATATGATTTGCTCTACTGATATCTTCACATATTTATTGTTGTTTACTACCTAGGTTATGTCTGATTCTTTTGCTTCCCTACAGGTTATAGCCTGCCAGGCTCCTCTGTCCATGAGATTTCCCAGGCAAGGATACTGGAATGGGTTGCTATTTCCTTCTCCAGGGGATCTTCCCAACCCAGGGGACAAATCTGAATCTTATGCGTTGGGAAGTGAATTCTTCATTGCTGAGCCACCAGGAAAGCCCCTACAGATGTTCTTTAAAACCTTTGTGTAAAATCCCAATGAATTAATTAAACAAGAATCAGCCTTGGACATAGTCCAAGACTTAGTGATAATTGTAGCTGGAAGGGATGAAATATCCCGAGATATTCAACCTCTAATAGGAAGAAGATACTGTTCGCTTAGTAACTGGCATACAAACTTCAGGAGGCCCTTTCTTAGACATATAGCATGAGTTAAAAAGAGTCATGGGGATGTCTTTCAAAATCTCAGTCAACTAGTCTGGGCATGTTAATATGACAGAGTGAAAAGAACTGAAGAGTCAAATGTTATATTTATTTTTAAAGTTAGTAGGAAAGAAGTTACTTGTGAAAAATTTCCCTGCCAAATAGCTACCTGATTTCTTCTATGTATAAGTAGGATTTGCTGGTCATTTTGATTTATTTCCTGATGCAATAAACTTGTTTTTCAGTGTGTGCACCATGGAATTCCTTTCAAATAATTTACACGGCACTTAAAAATGACCTGAATAGTTAGAAGACTCCATGAAGTAAGTGGCAAATAAACTATATGCTCAAGTAATAAGGTGGCCTTTTGTTCTCTGTTGTCAAACTGGATGAAAAATAATTCCAAGTGTTTATGAGTAACTTTAAGTGATTCTTCAGGTTCTGAACAAGCCTCCGGAAGGTAAGACTAACATTAAATAGTGGGAACCAAGCTCACAGCTGTGGGACTTTCTTTATTATATAAGAAAGTTAATTACTTTGAAATCAATCAAACAGATTCAATTCTAGGTATAGCACTTAAAAATGTGTAGTTGAGAAAATGAATTAGATATTCTGAGCCTTAATTTCTTCACTTCTGAAATAAATATTACAGTTTTTGCTACTGTAAATATTAAATGTGTTACATTAAAATAGGAGTGCATTTAGAAAGATGGTAACAATAACCCTGTGTACGAGACAGCAAAAGAGACACTTATGTATAGAACAGTCTTATGGACTCTGTGGGAGAGGAAGA
>NW_011477825.1:8455-15246 GCF_000754665.1 Bison bison bison | reverse complement strand
GGATTTTAAAGAGATGTTGCAAATAAACCTTTGAATTTTAGGGGAAATGTAAGGACTGGAGATAGAAAATTAGACTGCTACAATATAATTGATTGGTCCAAAATGGGAAATAACCAACTAAACACTGAAGTGTCCGTGAGGTTTGAGACAGTTTAGGACAAGGACCTTCTATTCATACATTCGTCTACCCACACTGATTATGTGTATTATGTTAAGTGTGTTTCATGTATTACATTTGTGTCTTTACAAATGCTGCACCTTTTCATGACTTTCTATTTCTTTATACTTTCAATTATTTTTTTCCTGATACTTATCTCAATAATTTTAAATATGATAAAATGTCAGAATCAAGGTTCATTTTATTCATTTTTTGTGTTATTATTCAGTCACTAAGTCGTGTCCTGACTCTTTGTGACCCCATGGAGTGCAGCAGCCCAGGCTCCTCTGTCCTTCACCATCTCCTGGAGTTTGCTCAAATTCATGTCCAGTAATCAGTGACACTGTCCAACCATCTCATCCTCTGTTATCCCCTTTTTACACTCAGCTGAAGCATTACTTCCTCTTGGATGTCTTCTGTGATACCACTTGATATACTCCTATATTCTGATTCTTTGGTGCTGTGTGAATTTAATGGAACTTAATACATGTGTCTGGAATGCTTGTTTTTTTGTTCTATGTCATATCACTGAGATTAAAAAAAAAACAACAATAACAAAAAGAACTACGCCTTTTTCAACTTGGTAATCAAAATGTTTATGACACATTAGACACAAATGGATGTTCTGTTGACGTTCTTACAGTGAATGGATATATAAAAAAGTATTCTTATACATTTGAGCATTTTTACCCTTTAAGTGTTATCCTACTTGTTTTTAGGTAAACTGCTTGAATATGTGAAGTCAGTGTCTGTCCAGATTAGATGGAATCAAGAAATAATGTAATCTACTTTGTACTTCTGGGTCTCACACAGAATCCAAAGGAACAAAAAGTCCTTTTAGTTTTGTTCTTGTTCACCCACCTTTTGACTCCGGTGGGCAACCTTCTTATTATAGTGACTTTAGCTGTCAATAAGACCCTGAACTCACCGATGTACTTTTTTCTTGCCAGCTTATCATATATGGATGTCACTTATTCCACTTCTATCACCCCCAGATTGATTTCAGAGTTGTTATTCCAGGAAAAACACATATCCTTTGAATCTTGTATGACCCAGCTGTTTGCAGGGCACATTTTTGCTGGATCAGGGGTCTTCCTTCTGCAGGTAATGGCCTATGACCGCTATGTGGCCATCTGTAAGCCCTTGCATTATTTGGTGAACATGAGGCAGAGGGTGTGTGTTGTGATACTGGTGCTGTCCTGGGTTGGAGGTTTATTGCACTCAGTAATTCAACTGTGCACTGTTTATGGGCTCCCATTCTGTGGTCCCAATGTCACTGACCACTATATGTGTGACATGTACTCCTTATTGGAACTCGTCTCTACTGACATCTATATCATTGGCATCTTAGTTGTGGCCAATGGAAGACTGATCTGCTCTATCATGTTTCTGCTCTTACTCATCTCCTATGGAGTCATCCCACACTCTCAGAAGAACCTGAGTCAGGAAGGGAGGTGGAAAGCCCACCAGACATGTGGTTCCCACATCACTGTGGTTGTCTGCTTCTTTGTTCCTTGTATTTTCATGTATGCAAGACCTGCTAAAACATTCCCCAATGATAAATCATTGAGCGTGTTTTGTACAGTCATAACCCCATGCTCAGCCCATTAATCTACAGTATAAGAAGTTCTGAATTAACTTATGATATGAAGAAACTCTGGAGAAGAAACATTATATTTTATATTAAATAATTGCATCAGCTATAATGAAGGGAGTCATTTGTCATCAAGGTCCATTTCCTTAGAATACAGAAGCCATTTTAAAATTTGATTCTGATTTTAAATATTTTCTTTAAAAAGAAAAAACTCTCTTTCTTCAAAGAGTTTATGATAATTGTAATTAAAGATTACAACTAAACAGCTGTGCTATTAATAAGTTTCCTCTATGCTAAAATGTAAGGTCCATAATAATCTTTATCACTGTACCTAGAAATGTGTAATACCTGTATGTTGTTGCTATTGCTAAGTCACTTCAGTTGTGTCTGACTCTGTGTGACCCCATAGATGGCAGCCCACCAGGCTCCCCCATCCCTGGGATTCTCCAGGCAAGAACACTGGAGTGGGTTGCCATTTCCTTCTCCAATGCATGAAAGTGAAAAGTGAAAGTGAAGTCACTTGTCGTGTCCGACTCTTTGTGACCCCGTGGACTGCAGCCTACCAGGCTCCTCCATCCATGGGATTTTCTAGGCAAGAGTACTGGAGTGGGGAGCCATCGCCTTCTCCGAATACCTGTAGAGTAAGGAGTTAATAATAAATAATGATAAAGTGAGAAAAGTACAATATAGTAACATTGATTTTTAATCATTTTATGCATTTACCTTTTTTACTCTTTTTCAGAGACAGGATAATTTTTGTTTAAATTCTTGTAATTTAAGTGAAATTTTTAATTTTTACAATTTAAAATATTTAATTCTATATAGGTCCCTTTGTTAGCATATTTCAGTTGCATTATACACAAATTTTTTACTTTAATACTGGTGGTGTTCACAAGAAAATTAAAGTAAAATAGATAACAATAAACAATAAATAAAACCAAATAATATGGGGTCAAGTGTCAAACAAATTTCTCCCTTTTCTCTTAATATTTTCCATTCTTCATTCTAAGATGTAGAATCTAAATTTTTTTCTTAATTTTCATCTGGTAAAAATCTTTGCAAATGCTAGTCTATTTACCATATGTATATTTGTTTTTTTCTGTATATATCAGATTTGCTTTTACTATGCCACATGTTAAAGATATTTCAATACCAGCTCAAACATATCCCTTAACCTTCCTCATGTTTCACAATACTCCTTATAAATTTATTTTACTTTATTTTTTTAATTAAAGAAGATTCTTTAATTTTAAAATCCATATGCCCATTCCTTTTCATGTGGTTTCTAAACATTTTTATGACAAACAGCTTTCAAATAAATATACGTTTTTTTTAATATGTGCAAATATGATTTCCAAGGCATAGAATTGCTGATTTGATATTTGAATCAATGATCAGGTAACATTTGCATTTAAAATGCTGATATTGATAGTTACTGATAAACTATTGTTCTTGAGGTTGTACAACAGCTACAGTCTCATCTACTGTCAGTGAGAATTCTTTTGTCCACGTTTTCAAGACTAGTACCTGATAAATATTTATGACAATTGATTAAAGTCATTTTTATACTTTGCTACCCTTTTGATATAATTTAGCTGGGCATAATTCCATATGTTTATTTGATTTGTATTTATTCTTTGTGGATTATATATATATATATATACATATATATATGTCTTATTTATTTCATTCAATTATTGATTTTTATGAGATTATATATAAAAGAAATGATCTCTTTTACATTGTATATAAAATTAATGCTTTTTGGTTATATGTTCTTGATGTTTTATCCTATGTGGAGTGCCTTTTGCATGTAATATTTTAATCTTTTATATTCAAATTTTTGTATATTGCTTATGAAAAATTTTCTCATTTCACTTGTGACAATACTTCAGTTCTCTTTTAGTATTTACTTTTTAGAACATTTTTGATATGATATGAAAATTTTGATTTGTCTTGAATTAATTTTGCTAAGGAGTTAAATATGGATTCAATTTTCAGTTGTTTATCTAATTTTTAGGGTTTTTTAAATTAGTCACATAAATACCTTTTCCCTTTTGATTTGAAATTCTGAATATTGTATCCCGAAGTCCAATGTATTTGGATCTGATTCAAGACTCTATTCTTTTACATTGATCTCTATATTCATGTGTAAATTGACACATAATATAATTTCTATGATATATAACACATTTTGATAAGTAAAGAGACTAGCAGTCACTCATTACTATTCTTTTTCAGAAGTATGCCTGCTGCTGCTGCTGCTAAGTCACTTCAGTCATGTCTGACTCTGCACGACCCCATAGATGGCAGCCCACCAGGCTCCCCCTTCCCTGGGATTCTCTAGGCAAGAACACTGGAGTGGGTTGCCATTTCCTTCTCCAGTGCATGAAAGTAAAAAGTGAAAATGAAGTGACTCAGTCGTGTCTGACTCAGCGACCCCACGGACTGCAGCCTACCAGGATCCTCCAGCCATGGGATTTTCCAGGCAAGAGTACTGGAGTGGGTCACCATTGCCTTTGCCAGAAGTATAAGGTTTGTTTATTTATGTTCCAAATATTACAAACAAAATAATCAGATCAGATCAGTCCCTCAGTCATGTCCGACTCTTTGCAACCCCATGAATCACAGCACGCCAGGCCTTTCTTTGGGATTGGAATGAACACTGACCTTTTCCAGTCCTATGGCCACTGCTGAGTTTTCCAAATTTGCTGGCATATTGAGTGCAGCACTTTCAGAGCGTCATCTTTCAGGATTTTAACTAGCTCAACTGGAATTCCATCACTTCCACTAGCTTTGTTCATAGTGATGCTTCCTAAGGCCCACTTGACTTAACATTCCAGGATGTCTGGCTCTAGGTGAGTGATCACAGCGTCGTGGTTATTCGGGTTATGAAGATCTTTTTTGTAGAGTTCTTCTGTATATTCTTGCCACCTCTTCTTAATATCTTCTTCTGTTAGGTACATACCATTTCTGTCCTTTATCAAGCCCTTCTTTGCATGAAAGGTTCCCTTTGAATCTGGAATTTTCTTGAAGAGATTTCTAGTCTTTCCCATTCTATTATTTTCCTCTATTTCTTTGCATTGATCACTGAGGAAGACTTTCTTATCTCTCCTTGCTGTTCTTTGGAACTCTGCATTCAAATGGATATGTCTTTCCTTTTTTCCTTTGCTTTTCACTTCTCTTCATTTCACAGCTATTTCTCAGACAGCCATTTTGCTTTTTTGCATTTCTTTTTCTTGGGCTGTCTTGATCCCTGTCTTCTGTACAATGTCACAATCCTCCATCCATAGTTCTTCAGGCACTTTGTCTATCAGATCTAATCTCTTGAATCTGTTTGTCACTTCCACTGTGTAATCATAAGGGATTTAATTTATATCATACCTGAATGGTCTAGTGGTTTTCCCTACTTTCCTCAATTTAAGTTTGAATTTGGCAATAAGGATGAACCAAAGTCAGCTCCTGGTGTTGTTTTTGCTGACTGTATAGAGTTTCTACATCTTTGGCTGCAAAGAATATAATCAATCTGATTTCATATTGACCATCTGGTGATGTCCATGTGTAGAGTCTTCTCTTGTGTTTTTTGAACAGCATGTTTGTTGTGACTAGTGCTTTCTCTTTGCAAAGCTCTATTAGCCTTTGCCGTGCTTCTTTCTGTAATCCAAGGCCAAATTTACCTGATACTCCAGGTGTTTCTTGAATTCCTACTTTTGCATTCCAGTGCCCTATAATGAAAACGACATCTATTTTGGGTATTAGTTCTAGAAGGTTAGTTCTCTAGGTCTTCATAGAACCATTCAATATCAGCTTCTTCAGCGTTGCTTGTTGGATTACTGTGATGTTGAATAGTTTGCCATGGAAACAAACAGAGATCATTCTGTCTTTTTTGAGATTGCATCCAAGTATTGCATTTGGACTCTTGTTGACTATGATGGCTACTCCATTTCTTCTAAGGGATTCTTGCCACAGTAGTAGGTACAATAGTCATCTGAGTTAAATTTTCCCATTCCGGTCCATTTTAGTTAACTGATTCCTAAATTTTCGATGTTCACTCTTGCCATGGCCTGCTTGACCATTTTCAATTTGCCCTGATTCATTGACCTAACATTCCAGGTTCCTATGCGATATTGCTCTTTACAGCATCAGACTTTGCTTCCATCACCAGTCTCATCCACAACTGGGTGTTGTTTTTGCTTTGGTTCCATCTCTTCATTCTTTCTGGAGTTATTTTTCCACTGATCTCCAGTGGCATATTGGGCACCTACCACCCTGGGGAGTTCATCTTTCACTGTCCCATCTTTTTGCCTTTTCATACTGTTCATGGGGTTCTCAAGACAAGAATACTGAAGTGGTTTGCCATTCCCTTCTCTAGTGGCCCACATTTTGTCAGAACTCTCCACCATGACCCATCTGTCTTGGGTGGCCCTAATGGCATGGCTCAGTTTCATCAAGTTAGACAAGGCTGTGGGCCATATGATCAGATTGCTTTGTTTTCTTTGATTGTGATTTTCATTCTCTCTGCCCTTTGATGAAGAAGGATAAGAGGCTTAAGGAAGCTTCCTGATGGGAGAGACTGACTGAGGGAGAAACGGTCTTGTTCTGATTGGAAGGGCCATGCTCAGCAAATCTTTAATCTGATTTTCTGTTGATGGGTGGATTGATTTTAGAGGAGTTGATATCTTTAGAGTACAAAACTGTGACCCAGGTATGAAAAGATGTCTTGAGTTAAAAGTCACCTTTTTAAAATTTGTGTAGAGCTTACAGTTCCTGCTGTGTTTCTGTCCCTTGTGGACATCTGCTGTTCTTCATCTATAACACCTGAAATACCAACTGACACTCACTGTAAGAAGCAATCATCTCTCTCAGGAAGTCCAGGACTCACATCTTTGCTGAACATCTTTTGCTGCTGAGATCTTCCCGCCCCTAGTGGTTGCCAATGAGCACTATACTCAGTTCAGTTCAGTCGCTCAGTCGTGTCTGACTCTTTGCGACCCCATGAATCGCAGCACGCCAGGCCTCCCTGTCCATCACTAACTCCTG
>NW_011477825.1:6634-6917 GCF_000754665.1 Bison bison bison | reverse complement strand
TGCTTATAGTTCCCTTCAAACCATTTCAGTATTCTTGCCTTGAGAACCCCATAAACAGTATGAAAAGGCAAAATGATAGGATACTGAAGGAGGAACTCCCCAGGTCAGTAGGAGCCCAATATGCTGCTGGAGATCAGTGGAGAAATAACTCCAGAAAAAAATGAAGGGATGGAGCCAAAGCAAAAAGAATACCCAGCTGTGGATGTGACTGATGATAGAAGCAAGGTCCGATGCTGTAAAGAGCAATATTGCACAGGAACGTGGAATGTCAGGTTCATGAATC
>NW_011477825.1:4500-5890 GCF_000754665.1 Bison bison bison | reverse complement strand
CAGTTAGCTAAAATGGACCGGAATGGGTGAATTTAACTCAAATGACCATTATATCTACTACTGTGGGCAGGAATCCCTCAGAAGAAATGGAGTAGCCATCATGGTCAACAAAACAGTCTGAAATGCAGTACTTGGATGCAATCTCAAAAATGACAGAATGATCTCTGTTCGTTTCCAAGGCAAACCATTCAATATCACAGTAATCCAAGTCTATGCCCCAACCAGTAATGCTGAAGTAGCTGAAGCTGAACGGTTCTATGAAGACCTACAAGACCTTTTAGAACTAACACTCCAAAAAGATGTCCTTTTCATTATAGGGGACTGGAATGCAAAAGTAGGAAGTCAAGAAACACCTGAAGTGACAGGCAAATTTGTCCTTGGAATACAGAGTGAAGAAGGGAAAAGACTAACAGAGTTTTGCCAAGAAAATGCACTGGTCATAGCAAACACCCTCTTCCAACAACACAAGAGAAGACTCTACACATGGACATCACCAGATGGTCAACACTGAAATCAGATTGATTATATTCTTTGCAGCCAAATTTGGAGAAGCTCTATACAATCAATAAAAACAAGACCAGGAGCTGACTGTGGCTCAGATCATGAACTCTTTATTGCCAAATTCAGACTGAAATTGAAGAAAGTATGGAAAACCACTAGACCATTCAGATATGACCTAAATCAAATCCCTTATGATACAGTGGAAGTGAGAAGTAGATTTAAGGGCCTAGATCTGATAGATAGCATGCCTGATGAACTATGGTCTGAGGTTCGTGACATTGTACAGGAGACAGGGATCAAGACTATCCCCATGGAAAAGAAATGAAAAAAGGCAAAATGGCTGTCTGGGGAGGTCTTACAAATAGCTGTGAAAAGAAGAGAAGTGAAAAGCAAAGGAGAAAAGGAAAGATATAAGCATCTGAATGCAGAGTTCCAAAGAATAACAAGAAGAGGTAAGAAAGCCTTCCTCAGCGATCAATGCAAAGAAATAGAGGAAAACAACAGAATGGGAAATACTAGGGATATCTTCAAGAAAATCAGAGATAACAAAGGAACATTTCATGCAAAGATGGGCTCTATAAAGGACAGAAATGGTATGGACCTAACATAAGCAGAAGATATTAAGAAGAGTTGGTAAGAATACACAGAAGAACTGTACAGAAAAATCTTCACAACCCAGCTAATCATGATAGTATGATCACTTACCTAGAGCCAGACATCCTGGAATGTGAAGTCAAATGGGCCTTAGAAAGCATCACTATGAACAAAGCTAGTGGAGGTGATGGAATTCCAGTTGAGCTATTTCAAATCCTGAAAGATGATGCTGTGAAAGGGCTACACTCAATATGCCGGCAAATTTGGAAAACTCAGCAGGGCCCACAGGACTGGA
>NW_011477825.1:0-1146 GCF_000754665.1 Bison bison bison | reverse complement strand
ACTTTCTCATTTTTTGTAACCAGATTCTTATTTTTATAGTCACTTTTTATTGAACTAATTAAAATATTTAATACTATATTCTATCCTCTTCTTTCACTTTTATTTGTTACATATGAAAATTTACTGTAAAATTTTCCTTTGTATAGAATGTTTAAAAGTATGATGGACAATAATAATGTTAAAAAATAGAATCCCTACAAAATGGAATCATATAAAATATACCTCCTGTTCACCCAATATCAGAGTTTCCCAATTTTTCCAGATGCAGTCACTATACTGTTTCTAAGATTCCTCAAATAATAAGTTTTGCAAAAAAGCATGTTTTTATATGTGTTTGCCTGTATGTCTCTGTTTATACATTTTGCATTTTGCAACTCAGTTTTCTGAAGATCTTTCCATACAGTCTTAACAGATCTAACTCATTATAGTTTCCTCATACTGCTCAGCTTCTTTAAAATTCTGCAATGAAGTCTTTTTAAAATTTTCTAAGCATGAGTTTCTAGAAGTGAAATTGTTGACTTAATTGGTATATGTATTTTTAATGTTGATATTCATAGTTATGCAAAAATGCCATTATGACCTTGAACAAACTTACTACTCCCCTCACTTTGGAAAACACATTTGACAACATGCTGAACCACTAGTGCTTGGTAAACATTTATGGTATATGAAAATCTGATTAAAGAAACTGTTTCATTTGTATACTTTTATTGATATTCAATAAACATAATTGAATTTGAGTATCACCTATGTTTAAATGATTTGTAGTCCTTTTTCATGAATTGCCTATTAATGAATTTTGTGTGTGTATTTGATTGCCAATACTTTTCCATACTGATTTTAATGATTGAATTATACACTAGGTATCCCATTTACCCTGTTTTTGGTTATTATTTTTCTTGCTTGTGATTTATTTTTTTAATTTTTTTAATACTCTTCAGAATATTTCTGGGGCTGTATAAATATTTTTACATTTACATAATTGATTCTATTAATTTTTTTTGCCTCTATGTCTTGAATTTGTCTATCTCACTGTTACCAAAATACTCTTCACAGTTTTAAACATTTAATTTTTTCAGTCTTTCTGTTGTTTTACATTTTATATTTACATTTTCCTTTGATATAAGAAGATAAGTAGGGATTACA
>NW_011477824.1:4732-5720 GCF_000754665.1 Bison bison bison | reverse complement strand
GAACTAAAATGTCTATAGTGGGAAAAATCTTCAGTGATTGGGTGTATAAAAGAGAAGCTTCATGAGCCAAGTCAGTATCAACCCCAGTGAAAAACAATCAGATTATCAGTGGCACAAGCCACATTGATTCGTGGTATAAACTGGCCAATCACTATATGGTTAGGTGGTCAGAAATGGCCTTAATTCCATGCTTCTGCATGCCTTATGGATGAAAGTGGACACAGTAACATTAACCTAGCTAAAACCACCTTAATCTCTCTAATCCTTCCAGTAGACCCGCTACTGACTCCCTCCAGCCTGGTGTTTAGTCTTAGAATGGGAAAGTGGCATTTATTTGTAAATACCAGTTGGACAGGGGTATAACAGGTTACTTCTCTAATGGCTCAAGTGGCAATTTGTATGAAACCAAATTTTAAAAATGTCATGGTAATAAATATTTTGGTGCCTTGTCATAATAGAGATTTGTCTACAAAGGATCTCTTTATTTGGAAATACACTCTGAGGAGCTCCTTGATGTTTTTCTTATTTGGGGTAATGGAGCTCATGCTAAACAATGGCTCACAGCCAGCTTATAAATTGACAAAGCTTCATCCTCTAAAGATGAGACAAAAAATCTCAGAAATCAAAACCTTCAAACATAATATTTTATCCTCTTCCATAGGCCCTTTAAAAAAAATGACACTGGCTGGATGTGACTTACATAAATGGCCATTAAATGGAGGGATGATACAAGGCAGTCACAGATAAAGACTTAGAACATTTTCTTTCCATGCACAGATTCCAGACTTCTGTTGCAAGAAAGCATGGAGTTCTGGGCCTGCAGCCCTTTTTACTTAGCAGTATAGAGTATTTCCAGGGTTCAGCATGAACTTTGTTTGCCATGAATTATGTCCATGATAGGAGGAATTCTAGTGTCTGTGCTGTAGCTTGGCATGCTGATGTGCTAGAACAACCAGAATTTCCATAATCACCTTCATTCATTCATTCA
>NW_011477824.1:0-1215 GCF_000754665.1 Bison bison bison | reverse complement strand
TATTTTATTCAAAGTAGTGAATATTCCCATGAACCAAAAGTTTTTAAATTGATATACAGAGAAATAGCAGTTTGCTCATACAATAAACTTCCTAACTCTAACTCTGCTTTTACTTCAGAAAGTAACGTCTTTAAAACTAACGTCATTTCGACTTCTAATTCTCAAGGTTTCTTTTAAATGTCTTACATTTCAGAGAATATTTACTTTTTTCTTTCTTTTTGGTTTCTGCATTTCTCTTTTTTCTACTGCAATTTTCCACCTTTTGTGCAATTGTGAACAAGGTAACGAAACGCCTCCCTTCCTCAGGAACATCTACTATCTTCATGCTTTCTCAAACTTCCAGCAATCACAGTTTCTCTTGGAGTGAATAAGGTGACTTCCTTTCTTAATGTACCAACTTGCTTGCATTCTCATTTGCTTGACACCATTTTCTGATTCTTTATGAAAAATTCTCATGACTCATCTTTATATCTTCTATTTGATACTTAAGAATATTTTGCCATTTTCCTTTAATCATTTGTTCACCTTCTCAATTGTCACAATGGAGAATCAAAAACCTGGACTGTAGGTCTGTAGTCCCACTGGTTCCTGGTACACAGTAGAAGCCACAGCATGTTAGAGCTAGTCTGTTCATTAAGATAGGAATGTTTTGCACAAATTTCTCTTTGTTCAGTACACTCAGAGTACCGGAACAACTCTCAGAGGTGTTCACCAAAAGGATGGTAAGGTTTACTAATCAAACCATATTGCCTTCATCTACCGCATAACTTACCAGTGTCATTTCAAAAACTCAAGTTTGCCACGTACTACTAATGTCTGTATTCTACCATGAAAACAATTCAATGTGAGGTGGAGACTTTCTTAGGTCTTTAAGTGTATTCATTTAAATGTTATGCATTTGCTATAGTATAATCATGTGTACTTTGGGCCAGAAGAGTAGTCTTATAGGAAATGATTTTTTTTCTTCCTACATTTTTATCACCAGGTAGGTTACCAATCTTTAAATGCTTTAAGTATCTTTACCTGACTATTACAGAGCAATCTAAGCTGTAAAAAGGCATCTGACTCATTATCCACCAGACCTTCAGTCAGACCTCTTCTTTTACGAACATTCTCAGATGAATCTAATATATTTTAACAGGTACCTAGTGTTACAACAAGTGGGCTGGCTTTAAAGAAACAGATTAACAGCATTATAAAGAAAAAATGAAAATA
>NW_011477823.1:9355-10752 GCF_000754665.1 Bison bison bison | reverse complement strand
GGTATCTGGTTTTCAGGTCGATGCTGAGGCAGGTAGGTCTGCCGGGGATGGCGCCCGGGGGGTGTGCACTGTGCCCTGTGGGCAGGCGCTGGGATTGCTGTTGGGGCCGCAGAGCGAGCCCGGGGTGCTCTGCTGGGGATGGGCTCGGGACCAGGGTCCCCGCGCGCCAGATGGCGTCTCCCAGGCAGGCTCCTGTCCGCCCTCCGCCTCAGCAGCTGCAGGCGGAGGAGATGGAAGCAATATTCCGTGCCCCCACATCCCTCTCCTCTCCTTCTTTCCTTCTCTCCCCGGGAGACCCGTGATGCTCGTGTTTATTCCTGCCAAGAGGTGCCCTCTGAACCCTTTGTTTCCACAGATCAAAAGTCAGCCCCGCGGCCCACTTGCTGCTGCTTGGTTTCTGTGCAGGGGCTTGGCTGATAGACTCGTTCCAGCTGCACTGTTACTAGCCGATAGTGACTTAGGTCTCCCACACTGGGCACCTCCCAGGCCCTGACAGCACGTGGATGTGAATGTTTCTCAGGGGAAGGGGGAGAGGGGTCCTACACATGTCACTCAAAGCAGATCAGTTCAAAGGGTCTTTAACAATCACGCACATTTTGCCTGTGACTTTGTAACTTTACATTTTAAAAGCACTAATACGGTGATACTTCAGAAGAATGCCTCAGATATACCTGGGGAGATGGGGCAGGGTTTAAACCCTGGCTCATAAGTATAATGACCCCCTGCTGCTTAAAAACAAGCCGTGTTGATGGGGATTGCTGGCTTGGGACTGACAGAGCCAGGACCAAGTCCAGTGAGTGAGAGAGCACTGTTTGGTGTAGGGCCTCTTGTCAGGAAATTTAGTCAGACAGTATTTATAACAGATCTGAACTAGACTCAGGGCCTGGGCCCAGAGCTAAATGCCCCATTCCCCTGCCAGGCTGTAGGCTAACTCCTAGGCCCCTTATACTTTGGCTTTGAGCTGAGGATTTGTGTCATACCCTCTCCACCAATTATTCAGTCCGGCCATCATGCATTAAGTGCCTTCTGCTTACAAGGCATAATACTAGGTATTGTAAGGTCTTCAAGTCAGAGTGGTGCCTGTATACATGGCAGTTATGTTCCATTGGGGAGACACTTAAGCACTTAACAATTTTAAAAAAGCAAATGGATATGTATTATAATAAATTATAATGCATTATAATTAGTTTTTTCTTGAATATTTGATAAATGCTGCTTTAACTGCAATCACAGTGGACATAACTTCTTAGGACCTTAGTTATTTTTGTAACAGATACAGACTGAGACTTCAAACTCACAATATTTTTAGTATTTTTGTATTTAAAAGTGTAAGTGGTTTTATAAAGAAAATCCTATTTTATGTTGAATGTTAAACTTTAATCTAGATTTCTTTGGTT
>NW_011477823.1:2343-7294 GCF_000754665.1 Bison bison bison | reverse complement strand
TGGTGGGTAAAGTGATAATTTCTTCTTTAACTGCACCATGTGTGCAAACTAAGTTGCTTCAGTCGTGTCTGAGTCTTTGCGACCCTATGGACTGCGGCCCGCCAGGCTCCTCTGTCCATGAGGATTCTCCAGGCAAGAATACTGGAGTGGGTTTCCATGCCCTCCTCCAGAGGATCTTCCTGACCCAGGGACTGAGCCCACGTCTGTTACGTCTCCTGCCTTGGCAGGCGGGTTCTTTACCACTAGTGCCACCTGGTCTATTTATGACAAAAATCCACAGGATGATGGAGTTTGTCTTAACCTTGTTTCACTCTTGGGCTCTGGCTTTAGAATGTTACCTACCCTCCTCCTCGTTGAAAAACTTCCAGCTTCTAGTAATCTATGCTCTCCCATGGAGTGTTCTAGAGACTCTTTTTCTGTATGAGGAATAGATATTGGGATGGTGAGTGTGTCATTAGAATAAAGAACAGTAACAGTAACCAGTGCAATGTCACCAGAAGCATTTAATCATACTATGCCAAGGGGCTTACTTCCCCGCCAGCTTAAGGTTCTAGGTTGTTTGGATCATCTTTCATGTACCTTAAAGAAGCATCTTTGATTCATTTTACTTATTTCTGTGGCCTTGGCTGCCATCCTCAGTGAAACATTTATGTGTATGGAAGCTTAGGTACTGGAGTTATTTGTCTGCTGTGAACTTGGAGGATGTTCTGAGTGCTTCTTGCAGTCAGGTGCTGTGGGAAATGAGTTCTGAGTAGGGCTTGTGGATACTGAAAAAGGAACAGTCTCTATCTTGCCTGTGCCACAGACTCTTTTCAGATTATAACCCTTGACTTTGAAATTGAAAATGTCCAAATACAGAGCTGATTTGAAAGGCCACTCCGTTCTGACTTATGCCAGATACGGCTAAACCTCCCTTTATATAAGCTCAGTGATGGCATCAGATAAAAATAAATGCTCTGTTATATATGCCGTTTCTTGCAGCCCTGGTGCAATTCCTTGGTATGAAATTTAATTATAGAGCTATTGGTAGTTTTTTAATACTGTTTCCCCCTAGTTACTGGCTTGGTGTTTATACCAACATGAGTTTCAAATGATTTCAGAAGGTTGAATTGACGCAGGGGGCTAGGAAAGAATTCTGTCTTAAAACTCAGAGCCGACAGAAGCTTTGGTTATTAATCAGTGTACCTAGTCATTTTGGGGTTGGGAAAAATTTGACCAACGCCCCAGACGTGGAAATGACCATTCTGGACTGTTCTCCATCATTAATCTTTCCCTGAGAATGGCCCTACTCAGGCAGAGGAAATTTGGAGAGTTAATAAGACATGGGCCAGAGCAGGAGTTTGGAAAGGCTTGAGGTCGTGGGGCATTTCCAGGGTAAGGGAAAGAAGTGTAGAGCAGTGAAGTGAATTGACTTTGTATTTTGACTTCTGACTTTTCAGTTGGAAATAACTGAATGCCTCTGACAGTTGTGCTTCAGGCTCCTTCTGGCATGTAAACTGAAGGTTCTGATGCCTGCTTAGTCTCTTAAATTTAAATTCCATAACATTCATCTCTGTGTATTTTTTCTGAACACAGTCTCTCTAGCTCTAGCTCAGTCATGTCCAACTCTTTCACGACCCCATGGATTGTAGCTCACCAGGCTCCTCTGTCCATGGGATTCTCCAGGCAAGGATACTGGAGTGGGTTGCCATTTCCTACTCCAGGATATCTTCCTGACCCAGGGATGAAACCTGCATCTCCTGCATTGGCAGGTGGATTCTTGACCACTGTACCACGTGTGAAGCCCTCTAAACACAATAAGCATCTCAAATAAGCCACAAAATATCTGGATACCCTCAATGATCAATATTAGGCTCAAGATTGCCAGGAGAAATATCAATAACCTCAGATATGCAGATGACATCACCCTTATGGCAGAAAGTGAAGAGGAACTAAAAAGCCTCTTGATGAAAGTGAAAGAGGAGAGTGAAAAAGTTGGCTTAAAGTTCAACATTCAGAAAATGAAGATCATGGCATCTGGTCCCATCACTTCATGGGAAATAGATGGGGAAACAGTGAAAACAGTGTCAGATTTTATTTTGGGGGGCTCCAAAATCACTGCAGATGGTGACTGCAGCCATGAAATTAAAAGACGCTTACTCCTTGGAAGAAAAGTTATGACCAACCTAGATAGCATATTCAAAAGCAGAGACATTACTTTGCCAACAAAGGTCTGTCTAGTCAAGGCTATGGTTTTTCCAACGGTCATGTAAAAATGCGAGAGTTGGACTGTGAAGAAAGCCGAGCACCGAAGAATTGATGCTTTTTGGATTCTCAAGAGTCCCTTGGACTGCAAGGCGATCCAACTAGTCCATTCTGAAGGAGATCAGGCCTGGGTGTTCTTTGGAAGGAATGATGCTAAAGCTGAAACTCCAACACTTTGGCCACCTCATGAGAAGAGCTGACTCATTGGAAAAGACTCTGATGCTGGGAGGGATTGGGGGCAGGAGGAAAAGGGAACGACAGAGCATGAGATGGCTGGATGGCATCACCGATTCGATGGACGTGAGTTTGAGTGAATTCCGAGAGATGGTGATGGACAGGGAGCCCTGGCGTGCTGTGGTTCATGGGGTCGCAAAGAGTCGGACACGACAGAGCGACTGAACTGAACTGAACTGATGGGTAGTTATGCATCTAACGTTGGAAGTTTCCAACAGTCCCAGTTCAACATAATTGTCAGACTGTTTTATCTTGCTAATTTGCAGAGCTTGCTTTAGGGATCATGGTGTCATTGTTTAATGAAAAGTTTTGTGGTATTAAAAAGTCAAATGAGATAGAAATACATAATTGAACTCTGAATTATTGACCTACTTTCAGTATTTATTCTGAAGTCATGAAAATCCTCATCTGGGAAACCAAATAAAGTTACATGTAAACTTTTACTACTAACTTATTAGCTTATAACCGAGGAGATGAGATTTTCACAAAGCTGAATTTTCACAATCCCGAAGAAAATACATAAGCGTGGACTTTAGAGATGATCGGACGGTGTCTCTCTAACAGTGTTTTCTGTTTGTTTTGCAGGCTATAGGCTCCAGGCTTGCTGTAATTACCCAGAATATTGCAAATCTTGGCACAGGCATTATTATATCCCTCATCTATGGCTGGCAGTTAAGACTTCTCCTGTTAGCAATTGTACCCATCCTTGCAGTAACAGGAGTTCTTGAAATGAAAATGCTGTCTGGACAAGCCCTGAAAGATAAGAAAGAACTAGAAGGTGCTGGGAAGGTGAGTCAAATGAGATAACATTTCTGACCTGGGTAAGTAAAATATTCTAAGCAGTGTTGTTCTGTTAGTCGTGGCTACTTTCTATGCTCTGAGGATGGCTTTTGTTTTTGTTTATTTGGCTGTGCTGAGTCTTCGTTGTGGCCTGTGAACTTAGTTGTAGCTTGTGGGATCTTAGTCCCTGGACCAGGGATTGAACCTTGGCCCCTGGCGTTAGGAGCACAGGGGTCTTAACCACTGGACCACCAGGGAAGTCCCTGAGAATGTTTTTATAACCATTCCTCAAAGCAGTCTTATTTGACACTTATTCAGCAGATTGCAAACTGAAGAAAAGTAGCAAAACAAATTCTTAGACTCACAGACTGAAGACTAATTTTGTTGGACTTTTCTAGTTACAATTGTTTTCATATCACTTTTTCTTCTTCCTTCCTCTTTCTCCAGAAATCCATTGCTTTATTGAGGAAGGGAGGCCTATTTAATTAGATGTGGGGAGGGGAGATTTTAAAAACTTGAAAAGCCTTAAAGGTATTCACTCTAACTGGCTAAAATATCATCCCTCTTTCCCTTTCATTACGCCTCCTCCCTTCATGTTACTTGTGTTTGCCATCTGTTAATGTTGTTTTTAGTCACTCACTCATGTCCGACTGTTTGCAACCCCATGGACTATAGTCTGCCAAGCTCCTCTGTCCATGGGATTTCCCAGGCAAGAATAACTGGAGTGGGTTGTCATTTCCTTCTCCAGGAGGTCTTCCCAGCCCAGGGATCGAACCTGCGTCTCCTATGTTTCCTGTATTGGCAAGCGAATTGTTTACTACTGACTGAATCACCTGGAAAGCCCCATTTACCCTTTATCCTAATACATTTTGCTGGGGGTGGAGGAACCATGTTGTGTGCTTGCCTGTTTGTTATTGTTGCTTGATTTGCATTTTGAATCTCCCCTTTTTTTCCCAAAAAGTTTTACTTTATATTGGAGTATAGTTGATTAACACTGTTGTGTTAGTTTGAGGTGTGCAACAAAGTGATTCAGTTACACATTTATCTGTTCTTTGACAAATTCTTTCTTCATTTAGGTTATTACCGAGTTTTGAGTAGAGTTGTTGTTTTGAACAGATGCGTGTTTGGCAGTTGCTCTACTCCCCAGGGGGACCTGTGAGATAGGTTCTTCTATTAGCTCCTTTCACAGATGAGGCTAAGGCACAGGCAGGTAATGCCACAGTGCCTCAGAGCTCATAAGTTTCAGAGCCACGATTCAAATGCAGACAGTCATGCTCCCAAGTTGTACCTCAGTTAAGAAACAAAGAGGTCTTTGACATATACAGACTTGGTTCAGTTAAGTTCAGTCGCTGAGTTGTGTCTGACTCTTTGCAACCCCATGAATCGCAGCACACCAGGCCTCCCTGTCCATCACCAACTCCCAGAGTTCACTCAAACTCACGTCCATCGAATCGGTGATGCCATCCAGCCATCTCATCATTTGTCGTCCCCTTTTCCTCCTGCCCCCAATCCCTCCTGCCCCCAATCCCTCCCAGCATCAGAGTCTTTTCCAATGAGTCAGCTCTTCACATGAGGTGGCCAAAGTACTGGAGTTTCAGCTTTAGCATCATTCCTTCCAAAGAAATCCCAGGGCTGATCTCCTTCAGAATGGACTGGTTGGATCTCCTTGCAGTCCAAGGGACTCTCAAGAGTC
>NW_011477823.1:0-981 GCF_000754665.1 Bison bison bison | reverse complement strand
TTTTTTGTACAGTTCTGTGTATTCTTGCCACCTCTTCTTAATATCTTCTGTTTCTGTTAGGTCCATACCATTTCTGTCCTTTATTGAGCCCATCTTTGCATGAAATGTTCCCTTGTTATCTCTTTTTCTTGAAGAGATCTCTAGTCTTTCCCATTCTGTTGTTTTCCTCTATTTGCATTGATCACTGAAGAAGGCTTTCTTATCTCTTCTTGCTATTCTTTGGAACTCTGCTGCTGCTGCTGCTAAGTCGCTTCAGTCATGTCCGACTCTATGCAACCCTATAGACGGCAGCCCACTAGGCTCCCCCGTCCCTGGGATTCTCCAGGCAAGAACATTGGAGTGGGTTGCCATTTCCTTCTCCAATGCATGAAAGGGAAATGAAAGTGAAGTTGCTCAGTCGTGTCCGACTCTTCCCGACCCCATGGACTGCAGCCTACCAGGCTCCTCCGTCCATGGGATTTTCTAGGCAAGAGTACTGGAGTGGGGTGCCATCGCCTTCTCCTTGGAACTCTGCATTCAGATGCTTATATCTTTCCTTTTCTCCTTTCCTTTCACTTCTCTTCTTTTCACAGCTATTTGTAAGGCCTCCCCAGACAGCCATTTTGCTTTTTTGCATTTCTTTTCCATGGGGATGGTTTTGATCCCTGTCTCCTGTACAAAGTCACAAACCTCATTCCATAGTTCATCAGGCACTCTATCTATCAGATCCAGTCCCTTAAATCTATTTCTCAATTCCACTGTATAATCATAAGGAATTTGATTTAGGTCATACCTGAATGGTCTAGTGGTTTTCCCTACTTTCTTCAATTTCAGTCTGAATTTGGCAATAAGGAGTTCATGGTCTGAGCCACAGTCAGCTCCTGGTCTTGTTTTTGTTGACTGTATAGAGCTTCTCCATCTTTGGCTGCAAAGAATATAATCAATCTGATTTTGGTGTTGACCATCTGGTGATATCCATGTATAGAGTCTTCTCTTGTGTTG
>NW_011477822.1:13947-15243 GCF_000754665.1 Bison bison bison | reverse complement strand
GGTCTCAAAGAGTCAGACTTGGCTTGGCAACTTTCAGTCACTCACTCAAGTTGAGTCCTGTGACAATCCCGGTGTTCTGCCTTGAGGCACTATCTGGACTCCAATTGAAAGAGGAGTGAGACCAAGAGAATATGGTAATCCTCAGGTGAAGCCAATAAGATCAGTTTCTGTGGGTCAAGGGACCTGGTTTTGTATAACTGAATACAGTGAGGAGGAAAATTTTTAAAGAAATAACTCCAAATACTGGCTTAGATTTCTTGATTCTATTGCTGAGTTTAAGCTCTGCATACATGGGGTGCAACCAATGAAATGAAGCAAAACATAGCAAAGAATCTATACTACTTATAGGAGTTCTATAGGACTGGAAAGCATTCAAGTTAATAGCAGCTAGAAAGAAGAGCTTTCATTGCACATATGGGCCCTGAGAAAACACCAAAATATGGGCAAATCTAGTGGTAAGACAAAATTAATTACATATTCAAGGCTACCCTGATCTTGATTTGACAAAATTTAAACAAATCTTAAAAGAACCAAGGCAATTCAGTAACTAAACTCTGTGCCAGACAAATTCAATACTCAAAAAAACAAAACACAGAAGCCAGCAGTCAACAACATAATATTCAAACTATCCAACATCCTACAAGCAATTACTTACTAGGTGAAGGAGAAAAGTTTAATCCATAACTAGGAAAGAAAGATTCAAAAGAAAAAGACCTAGAATGGCAGATATCAAGGAATTAAATACTGGTTTAAAGATAGTATTTGGTTTATATTATTAATATAAACATTAATTTAAAAAACATAAAATACAGCAAAAAAAATACAAAGTACAAAAAGGAGACAATAGAATGCTTAAGGAAAAAAATAGTCTTTGAAAATTTAGCTTACTGGATAGGGGTATATATTAAGCACTGCAGAAGCAAAAATATTAAAATTTGAGACAAAAATTATAACCAAACTAAAGCATAGAGAAAAAATGGCATTGATTGAATTGACATACATGTGTTTTAGATCCTAGAAGCAGTAGAATGAGCAGGGACAGTGAAGAAGAAATAATTGTCTAAATTTCTCCCAATTTTATAAAACTAGAAAGCCACACCTGACTCCAAACTGGATAAACAAAAAGAGTTCCTCACTAAGACACATTTTTTAAAAATCTGGAAACAGTCAGAGAAAAAGATATTTTACCAAAAGTAAAATAAATACAAGAATGTATTTCTTACAGTTCTTTGTCATTAAGTATGCAAACTGTAAGACTATCAAATCACAACTTGAAAGTCTGAAAATGAAAAAAAA
>NW_011477822.1:10465-10599 GCF_000754665.1 Bison bison bison | reverse complement strand
ACCCAGGACTGATCTCCTTTAAGATGGACTGGCTGGATCTCCTTGCAGTCCAAGGGACTCTCAAGAGTCCTCTCCAACACCCCAGTTCAAAAGCATCAATTCTTTGGCATTCAGCTTTCTTTATAGTCCAACTC
>NW_011477822.1:7972-10318 GCF_000754665.1 Bison bison bison | reverse complement strand
CTTTCGCTTTCATCAAGAGGCTCTTTAGTTCTTCTTCACTTTCTGCCATAAGGGTGGTGTCATTTGCATATCTGAGGTTATTGATATTTCTCCCGTCAATCTTGATTCCAGCTTGTGTTTCTTCCAGCCCTGCATTTCTCATGGTGTGCATCACCGACTTGATGGACGTAGGTTTGGGTGAACTCTGGGGTTTGGTGATGGACAAGGTGGCCTGGCTTGCTGTTGTCATGGAGTCGCAAAGATCGGACATGACTGAGTGACTGAACTGAACTGAACTCTGCATATAAGGTAAATAAGCAGGGTGACAATATACAGCCTTGACATACTCCTTTTCCTCTTTGGAACCCGTCTGTTGTTCCATGTCCAGTTCTAACTGTTGCTTCCTGACCTGATACAGGTTTCTCAAGAGGCAGGTCTTACGTTACAATATTGTAGTGGCTTTCACCAAACATCGACATGAATCAGCCGTGGGTGTACATGTGTTCCCCATCCTGAAACCCCCTCCCACGTCCCTCCCCATCCCATCCCTCAGGGTCATCCCAGTGTACTGGCCCTGAGCGCCCTGTTTCATGCATCAAGCCTGGCCTGGCAATATATTTCACATATTTCACATAATATACATGTTTCAATGCTATTCTCTCAAATCATCCAACCCTCGCCTTCTTCCACAGAGTCCAAAAGTCTGTTCTTTATTCTCTGTGTCTCTTTTGCTGTCTCACATATAGGGTCAACGTTACCATCTTTCTAAATTCCATTTACAAGTGTTAATATTCCGAATTGGTGTTTTTCTTTCTGACTTACTTCACTCTGTAAAATAGGCTCCACTTTCATCCACCTCATTAGAACTGACTCAAATACTTTCTTTTTAATAGCTGAGGAATATTCCATGTGTATATGTATCACTGCTTTCTTATCCATTTGTCTGCCAATGGATATCTAGGTTGCTTCCATGTCCTAGTTATTGTAAACAGTGATGAACACTGGGATACACGTGACTCTTTCAATTCTGGTTTTCTCGGTATGTATGCCCAGCAGTGGGGTTGCTGGGTCATATGGCAGTTTTATTTCATTTTTTTAAGGAATCTCCACACTGTTTTCCATAGTGGTTGTAGTAGCTTGCATTCCCAAAACAGTGTAAGAGGGTTCCCTTTTCTCCACACCCTCTCCAGAATTTATTGTTTGTAGACTTTTTGATAGCAGCCATTCTGACTGGTGTGAGATGGTACCTCATTGTGGTTTTGGTTTGCATTTCTCTGTTAATGAGTGGTGTTGAGCATCTTTTCATGTGTTTGTCAGCCATCTGTATGTCTTCTTTGGAGAAATGTCTGTTTAGTTCTTTGTCCCATTTTTCCGTTGGGTCATTTATTTTTCTGGAATTGAGCTGAAGCTGCTTGTATAGTTTTTTGAGATTAATTCTTTGTCAGTTGCTTCATTTGCTATTACTTTCTCCCATTCTGAGGGCTGTCTTTTCACATTGCTTATAGTTTCCTTCATTGTGCAACAGCTTTTAAGTTTAATTAGGTCCCATTTGTTTATTTTTGCTTTTATTTCCATTACTCTGGGAGGTGGGTCATAGAGGATCCTGTTGGGGTTTATATCAGAGAGTGTTTTGTCTATGTTTTCCTCTAGGAGTTTTATAGTATCTGGTCTTACATTTAGACCTTTAATCCATTTTGAGTTTATTTTTGTGTATGGTGTTAGTAAGTGTTCTAGTTTCATTCTTTTATAGGTAGTTGACCAGTTTTGCCAGCACCACTTGTTAAAGAGATTGTCTTTTCTCCATTGTATATTCTTGCCTCCTTTGTCAAAGATAAGGTGTCCATAGGTGTGTGGATTTATCTCTGGGCTTTCTATTTTGTTCCATCGATCTATGTTTCTGTCTTTGTGCCAGGAACGTACTGTCTTGATTACTGTAGCTTTGTAATATAATCTGAAGTCAGGCAAATTGATTCCTCCATTTCCATTCTTCTTTCTCAAGGTTGCTTTGGCTATTCGAAGTTTTTGTTATTTCCATACAAATTGTGAAATTCTTTGTTCTAGTTCTCTGAAAGATACTGGTGGTAGCTTGATAGGGATTGCATTGAATCTATAGATTGCTTTGTGTAGTATACTCATTTTCACTATATTGAGTCTTCTGATCCATGAACATTGTAAATTTCTCCATCTAATTGTGTCCTCTTTGATTACTTTCATCCGTGTTTTATAGTTTTCTATATATAGCTCTTTTGTTTCTTTAGGTAGATTTATTCCTGAGTATTTTACTTTTTTTGTTGCAATGGTGAATGGAATTGTTTCCTTAATTTCTCTTTCTGTTTTCTCATTGTTAGTGTATAGGAATGCAAGGGA
>NW_011477822.1:3828-5957 GCF_000754665.1 Bison bison bison | reverse complement strand
TTACATTTCAGGTGATTATTGATAAGTATGAACCCATTGCCATTTACTTTGTTGTTTTGGGTTTGAGTTTATAAACCTTTTCTGTGTTTCCTGTCTGGAGAAGATCCTTTAGCATTTTTGAAGAGCTGGTTTGGTGGTGCTGAATTCTCTCAGCTTTTGCTTGTCTGTAAAGTTTTTGATTTCTCCTTAATATATGAATGAGATCCTTGCTGGGTATAATAATCTGGGTTGCAGATTTCTCTCTTTCATCACTTTAGTTATGCCCTACCATTGCCTTCTGGCCTGAAGAGTTTCTATTGAAAGATCAGCTGTTATCCTTATGGGGATTCCCTTGTGTGTTATTTTTTCTTTTCCTTTGTTGCTTTTAATATTTGTTCTGTGTGTTTGATCTTTGTTAATTTGATTAATATGTGTCTTGGGGTGTTTCATCTTGGTTTTATCCTGTTTGGGACTCTCCTGATTTCTTGGACTTGGGTGGCTATTTCCTTTCCCATTTTAGGGAAGTTTTCAACTACTATCTCCTCAAGAATTTTCTCATGCCCTTTGTTTTTGTCTTCTTCTGGGACCCCTATGATCCAAATGTTGGGGGCATTTAACATTGTACCAGCAGTCTCTGAGGTTGTCCTCATTTCTTTTAATTCTTTTTTCCTCTCTGCTTCATTTATTTCTGCCATTCTATCTGCCACCTCACTCATCCTACCTTCTGCCTCAGTTATTCTACTGCTGGTTCCCTCCAGAGTGCTTTTGATCTAGTTATTGCATAATTCATTGTGATTGACTCCTTTTTATTTCTTCTATGTCCTTGTTAAACATTTCTTGCATCTTCTGAATCCTTGTCTCTAGTCTATTTATCTGTGACTCCATTTTGTTTTCAAGATTTTATATTATTTTTACTATCATTATTCTGAATTCTTTTTCAGGTAAACTCCCTATGTCCTCCTCTTTGGTTTGGTTTGGTGGGCATTTACATGTTCCTTTACCCGCTGATTATTTCTCTGCCTTTTCATTTTGTTCAGATTGCTGTGTTTGGGGTGGCCATTCTGTAGGCTGGAAGTTTGTGGTTTCTCTTTATTGTGGAGGTTGCTCCCTTGAGTGGGGTTGGACTAGTGGCTTGTCAAGGTTTCCTGGTTAGGAAAGCCTGTGTCTGTGTTCTGGTGGGTGGAGCTGGATCTCTTCTCTCTGGAGTGCAAGGAAGTGTCCAGTAGCGAGTTTTGGGGTGTCTATGGGTTTGGCATGACTTTGGGCAGCCTGTATTTTAATAATCAGGGCTGTGTTCTTGCATTGCTGGAGAATTAGCGTCTTATATCTTGCCCTGGAATTTGTTGGCTCTTGAGAGGATTTGGTTTCAGTGTAGGTATGGAGGCTTTTGGATGAGCTCTTGTTGATTAATGTTCCCTGGAGTCAGGAGTTATCTGGTGTTCTCAAGTTTTGGACTTAAGCCCCTTGCCTCTGGCTTTCAGTCTTATTCTTACAGTGGCCTCAAGAGTTCTCCATCCATACAGCACCGATGATAAAACATCTAGGTTAATGGTGAAAGGATTCCCCACAGTTAGGGACACCCAGAGAGGTTGACAGAGTTACATGGAGTAGAGAAGAGGGAGGAGGGCGATAGAGGTCACCAGGAGGAGAAGAGGGGGAGTCAAAAGAGTAGAAAACAATTTAGCCAGTAGTCAATTCCCTATGTGCTCTCCACAGTCTGGAACACTCAGAGAGGTTCATGGAATTACATAGAGAAGAGCATGGAGGGTGATAGAAGTGACCAAGCAGAGAAGAGGTGGAATCAAAAGGGGAGAGACCAATCTATCCAGTAATCAGTTCCCTAAGGAGGACAAGGGGATGACAGAGGATGAGATGGTTGGATGGCATCACCGACTCAATGGACATGGGTTTGGGTGGACTCCGGGAGTTGGTGATGGACAGGGAGTCCTGGCACGCTGTGGTTCATGGGTCGCAAAGAGTCAGATACGACTGAGTGACTGAACTGAACTGAAGTGTTCTCAACATCCCGGAACACCCAGAGAGATTCGCAAAATTAAGTAGAGACAAGAAGGGGGAGGGAGGACATAGAGGTGACCTGGGGGAGAAAAGGGAGAGTCAAAAGGGGAGAGAGCAATCAAACCAGTAATCAC
>NW_011477822.1:0-671 GCF_000754665.1 Bison bison bison | reverse complement strand
TAAGCTATTTCAAATCCTAAAGATGATACTATGAAAGTGCTACATGCAATATGCCAGCAAATTTGGAAAACTCAGCAGTGGCCACAGGACTGGTAAAGGTCAATTTTCATTCCAATCCCAAAGAAAGACAATGCCAAAGAATGCTCAAACTACCACACAATTGTATACTCTCACATGCTAGTAAAGTGATGCTTAAAATTCTCCAAGCCAGGCTTAGGCAATACATGAACCGTGAACTTCCAGATATCCAAGCTGGTTTTAGAAAAGGCAGAGGAACCAGGGAACAAATTGCCAATACCCGCTGGATCATGGAAAAATCAAGAGAGTTCCAGACAAACATCTATTTCTGCTTTATTGACTATGCCAAAGCCTTTGACTGTGTGGATCACAATAAACTGGAAAATTCTTAAAGAGATGGGAAAACCAGACCACCTGAACTGCGTCTTGAGAAACCTGTATGCAGGTCAGGAAGCAACAGTTAGAGTTGGGCATGAAACAACAGAAAGGTTACAAATAGGAAAAGGAGTACATCAAGGCTGTATATTGTCACCCTGCTTATTTAACTTATATGCAGAGTACATTATGAGAAACGCTGGGCTGGAAGAAGCACAACTGGAATCGAGATTGCTGGGAGAAATATCAATAACCTCAGATATGCAGATGACACCACC
>NW_011477821.1:18095-18976 GCF_000754665.1 Bison bison bison | reverse complement strand
TAGTGAGTTAATGAGTTGACCTGGTTTGTTTAGGGTAGTACTATCCAACAGAAATATAATGTGAGTTATATATATTATTTAAATTTTCTAGTAGCCACATTAAAAAAAAAACATTAAATTAAAGGTGAAATTAAGCTAATAATTGACATATGTATTAAATACCATAATTTCACCAATTAATCAGTATAAATGATTCTTGATAAGTTATAGTACACTTATTTTTTTCATACAAATACATAAATCCCAGCATGCATTTTGCACTTACAGTGCATCTTAATTTGCACTAGGACCATTTAATGTTCTCAACAGTCATGCATCACTAACAGCTGCCATATTGGACAGTACAGGTTTAGAGGAACCTGTGTTTTCATCATCACCTATAAAGTTGTCTTGAAGACAAAACAAGACAGAATTTGATCAAGCTGCTAGGTCTGCACTGTCCAATACAGTGACCACTAGCAACATGTGGTAATTTCAATTTAAATTAATAAAAATTTAAAAATGTAGTATCTTGGTTGCACTAACCACATTTCAAATTTTCTATAGACACATATTATTAACCAAATGGCTACCCTGTTAGGCACCACAGGTCTAGAGACTTAATGCTTTTCTCATCTAAACTGAGAATTAGAGAAAGATATCTAAGTTGTAGGGCATTTATATCACCCTTGATGAAAAACAATTATCTTTTTTCATTTCATTCCAAAATCCTCTTTCACTCTGTAAACTACTTTCTTCCCTCTCCACTTAATAAAACTTTACTATGACCTTGCCTGAATGTGCTAGGTTGCTTCAGTTGTATCCGACTGTGACCCTATGGACTGTAGTCTGCCAGGCTCCTCTGTCCATGGGATTCTCCAGGCAAGAATACTGGAGTGGGT
>NW_011477821.1:15066-16476 GCF_000754665.1 Bison bison bison | reverse complement strand
ATATCTCATGGTCAAAGAGGACTTCCTCCAGCCATTCTAGTCAACAAGAAGTAAGGGAAAGGAAATAAAGTACCTGGGTTTATGCACTCTACCTCCTATTACATCCCTTGACTAGGACTTAGTCTCTGGGCCACAATCAGTTGCAGAGATGACTGGGAAATCTTTGTGCTGGGTAACAGAAGATGAGCTAAAAATTTGGAATTCTGCTACTACAGAATAAAGGGTATAATATTGGGGAAAAACCATATGTCTGTGCCATACTGTTCTCTGGTGTGGAATTCTTGCTCAGCAAAAGACCATTTCATGAGCCTGGCAGCTTCTGCTAGAAAAATAAAGGAAGACTAAGTTTCTGATGGAACTTCCCTAAAGAATTACTTACAATGCCTTGTTTTCCCTTGCTGGATCACTATACTTTCAGAGCACCTCTCACCACAGCATATGAAAATTTCTCCTACTCTCATAGGTCTTAAAATCCCTGGGATTTCAATGGTTTCTTACTGAAACTTCCTAATTTTATAAGTCATTTTGCAATTTTCCATTGTGGTATAACATGTCATGGGGAGAAAAATGTTGAATTCTTTCCTTAAATGCCTGAACTTTTTTCTTTTCCACTATGCACTTTCTTTTGTTTGCCACACACTGAAGCACCTCTGCTGACATTAAAAATCTCTCTATAACCCAAAATTAATTGAAATTTTTGAGATGATCAAGCAATAATAACAGTAACAGCCACTGTGCTTTGAGTGCTTACCCTATGTCAGATATTGTGCTGTGGATTTTAGTTATATCATTAAATCTTCAGAACAAGCCTGTTAGGTAGGACTATTATTATTGTCCTTAGTTTTTAAGTGGGAAAACTGAAGCTCATAGAGGGTGTTTAATTTGTCCTAATCCACATAGCTACTGAGGAATGGAATCCAGGATTCATACCCAGGAAAACTAAATCCAGATCCCTTCTCAGCCCAGTCTTCACCACAATATGCCCTGACTGGTTGACATTATTCTACATGGAAAATCAAGATCTGTGCTGTTCAATATGATAGCCACCAGTCACATATGGATACTTACATTTATATTGGAATTAATTAAAACATTTAAAATTTTAGTTCTTCAGTCATACCAGCTAGCTACCATGTGCTCATAAGACACTGGCTGGTGGCTACAATATTGAATGATGCAGATAACATGCCTACCATCACAGAGTCTCTTAGAGAGTACCCATCTAGATAATTCAGGTCCTAATCTTGATTTCCTTATAGCCTGAATTATCTGTCTCTGTATATATGGGCAAAGTGAAAGAGATACATATTTAAGAAGAAATGACTGAATTTATCATTTTGTCTCATAAATTTCACATTTATAAACAAACATTTGAGAGGAAAATGTGAATATTCCTTGAATACTATCTCT
>NW_011477821.1:6879-13813 GCF_000754665.1 Bison bison bison | reverse complement strand
TTTGCATTTCAATCAAAGAACATCAGCCACGGGACAGAACAGACATGATCTTTCAAAGTTCCATTTAAGTGCACCTCTGAGATAAAAGGTGGCTTGTGACAATTTTCTACACTCTGTGTTGCATCGTCTATTTTGAGGTACTATAGGAAATCCAAAAATATGCTTTGTCATTATAATGCCCACACCTCTGAACTGGTTAAAAATCAGCAAACATTCTAAGGCAGGTATAGTAATTACAGTCTTAATTTGAAAAAAATCAAGAAGTTTAGGATTGGAATAGATAACATCATTAAGACGACTTCTTTTGAGAGCAAAGAAAATGTAACCCCAGAGAACTTAGTGTTGACCTTGGCTATGGTGGCTCAGATGGTAAAGAATCCACCTGCAATGCAGGAGACCCAGGGTTCAATCCCTGGGTCCAGAAGATCCTCTGGAGAAGGGAATGGCAACCCACTCCAGTATTCTTGCCTGAAGATTTCCAGAGGAGCCTGGTGGGCCACAGTCCATGGGGTCTCAGAGTCGGATGCAACTGAAAGACTAACACTTTCACTTTCATACAGATCAGTCCTTGCAAGATGAAATCTGGCTGTAGAGCTCAGCTCTAAGATTAATTGTGGAACTCTGGCTGAGTCCTTTTCACTTTTCCTGGACCTCTGTTTCCTTCTGTATATAAAAAAAATATTAAATCTCCATTCAGATCCTATGGTCTATGGATGATTTCATGTTATTTACCAAAGGTTAATCAGCTAGATCATATTTTAGCAGATTCTACTTACTAAAACACTGAGTTAGCTGGAATATATTGTTATTATTATTATTACTATTGTTGTTGTTATTAATTTAGCTTGCGGGAAAACCCAAGCAAGCTAGTATATGTGTATACGTGTACTCAGTTGTGTCTATTTGTGGCCCCATGGACTGTAGCTCACCAGGCTCCTCTGCCCATGGAACTTTCCAGGCCAGAATACTGGAGTGGGGTGCCATTTCCTACTCCAAGGGATCTTCCTGACCCAGGGATCAAACCCGCATTTCTTGTGTCTCTTGAATTGGCAGGTGGATTCTTCACCATTAGTGCCACCTAGGAAGCCCTGCAAGCTAGTATAAGGAATTCAATTTTTAAAATGGCTCCCAGGAAATAGTTTTAGGTCAAACCTCAGTCTCAGCCATTTTAATTTTCCATCTCTTGCTCTGGAGAGTGAGTGCTGATGTGCACAGTGATGACCATGAAATCCTCAATGATCATAATTGCCCAGTAAAAATGCAACTCAAGTCCATTTTATATCCAAGTGTAATCCTGACAACCAGGAGCAAAGATATTGTAAATCTCTGGCAGATTTGAACTGTTGTCTGCTTCAGAGGTAAATGCAAATGTATATGTTAGGGATATACTTCATGACAGTCCGCTGACTGACCAAAAACTAAGGTGCTGAAAATGGTCTTCATGTTGGAAGAGCTTGCTTTCTACTTCTTTACTGAGTAAAGAATCTGAGGGAAGAATCTGATTTAATATCAGCCACAATGTTTGCTGGATGGTTCACCCCATGGTACATAATGATAATAGTCTCTTGCCTCCATCAGCAGTATATAAACTAGGTCCTTTAGCCAGCATAATTCAGAGTTCGTCTCTGAGGGCTTCATGGTTCCATCTTTGATCTCTGTTCAAGGAATTGGCTGTGTTTGCCTTCGTTTTGGCCTTCCCAGGTGGCACAGTGATAAAGAATTCACCTGCCAATGCAGGAGACACAAGAGACATGAGTTCAATCCCTAGGTTGGGAAGATCCCTAGAGTAGGAAATGGCAATCCACTCAAGTATTCTTGCCTGGAAAGTTCCATGGACTAAGGAAGCTGGCAGGCTACAATTCATGGGGTCTCAAAGAGTTGGACAGGACTGAGCATGCAATACACACTCATCTTCATTTTATACTTACCAAACCCATTGCAACTAAATCCTGAGAAACCCTCAATTTATTTCATGGAAAGTGTTCAATGATGTTCTGCTTCAGCTGTTCTGACAAAGGTTTGGAGCCTCTTGGCCTGAATGACTACTAAATAGGTATAAACTTTCTCCATCAGTCACCTGTCAGCCACTTTCCTTTGAGTCAAAGGGATTGAAAACCTGTTGGTTTCTAAAACCTACTGGCTATATGTACTGAAACTGTAAGTGAGGAAAGCATTTGAAATGATTTAGATGTAGGCTTCTGGAAACAAAGCTGTGAAGATGAAATAGGCAGCTCAATATACTAATATAATTTGATTGGAAAAAATGAAACAAAACTAAAACTTGTTAGTAATGGAAGGACTGCCCCTCGAGAACATCAAGTCCAATTTAAATAGGTCAGATAGAGAGGTAAGGGTCTGAGAGTTCAAACGGCACATGCTTGGAGACAATACTGTTTGGTTTCTATTTTGACATAAAATAGGACTTCTCTTGGGCTTCCAAGGTGGCTCAATGGTAAAGAATCCATCTGCAATGCAGGAGACCTGGCTTCAATCCCTGCATTGGGAAGATCCCCTGGAGAAGGAAGTGGCAACCCACTTTAGTATTCTTGCCTGGGAAATCCCATGGACAGAGGAGCCTGGTGGGCTACAAAGAGTTGGACACAACTGAGCGCACACACAGAGAGAATTTCTCTAACAGAGTTTAATGAAAACTGGTGGTTATAAAAATGGCTCCTAGGTGGTTGGAGACCAGATCTCATGCGTACATGAGTATATGAATTGCTTTCTGTCATACTCATATAAATATCTCTTATTGACATCTCATCCTAAAAATGCTCGTTTCACACTCTGGTTGAGCATCCCTTTCTGTTCCTTGCTAGTCTAAGAAATGGTTAGGGTATGGAGGAGCAGGGAGTCAGGACTAAAGTTATTTGGTAAAAATCAAAGAGCAGGAATGTGGCGTCAAGAGAATAACCTACTGTCAGTCTTGGATAAGAGCTAGAACTGATGAGTAGGAAGGATTTTTCAAAAAATTAAATAGACTCTTAGTGTTCAAACACCAAAAAAAAAATGCTATCCCTTTTATATAAAATGCTGTCAGCAGGGTTGTGCTGCCACTGTTGTTTGAAGAAAATTTTTTCCTGTACTTTGTTTTAATTTGATTGCTGTTTTACAAGTTGTGGCAATTAAGATCTACTGCATAGAATATTCCCTAAGGCAGGAGTTGTATTAAATTTGGTAACTGTGATAGGCTACCTAGCTGTTGAAAGGTGATTCTTTTTTAGGTTAGTCTTGGTTTTTGTGTCTCCTTCTCCTACCCTCCCTTTCCAACACTGGAGGGAAGTTCCCTGAGGTGGTTTTCAGATTAGTATTGCTTTTACCCATGGGATGAAAGAGAGGTTGGATTAGCTGAACACTACAAGTCACTGGTGGTGGGAGAGTCAAGGAACACAGATGAAGGGAGGTGTGGAGACTTTGAATGGGAGGCCGGATTGGCATAGAAACCTGAAAGGTTGAAAGTACTGAACACTGATGCCAAAATTTCTCTCTCTGCCCCCATTCTCTTTTTAAAATTTTCTTTATTTATTTTTGGCTGTGCCGTGTCTTCATTGCTATGCATCGGCTTTCTCTAGTTTTGTCGAGTGGAGACTACTCTCTACTTGTGGTGTACGGGCTTCTTATCATGGTGGCTTCTGTTGTCGAGCATGGGCTCTAGGGCATGAGGACTTCAGAAGTTGTAGCCTGTGGGCTCTCCTAGCCTAGGGTGCAGGCTCAGTTGCTTCCTGGCATGTGGAATCTTCCTGGACCAGGTATTAAACCCAAGTCTCCTGCGTTGGCAGTCAGACTCTCATCCAGTGTACAACCATGAGTCTTCTGCCCACATTCTTGAAAGTTGATCTTGTCCTTATTTCTCCCTAATACTTCAGTGAGGCAGCTGCCTGTGTCCTGGTCCCAGAACATGTCTTCATCAGTTTCCCAAGCAATCTTGCCTATGTACCACATCCAACCCTTGTTGCCTATTAATTTTTAACCACTTTATATCCAAAATTATGCTTGATTTCCTGAGTAAGAGTTCCTGGAAGCAAAACCTTCTAGTACTAACTGTGATACTGAGTAAACTCAAATGTGTCTAGGAGCAGCTGCTGACATTTTGACTGAAAAATATGATGGTTGAAAGGAGCAGAACAAGTAGATCAGTTACATAAATGTCTGGACTAACCAGTCCTATGGAAATGTATTTTTGATTGGTGTCTCAGGGTAGTGAAACTCATCAAGGACCAACTTAGATTTAATAAATACCAGTGTGGCTTATGGGAGGAACTTGAGAATCTTCAAGTCTGTACACTCAAATGGCCAGTGTTATAATGGTGGGCAGCCTTTACTTTAATACTATGACTCCCCCTTTCCCCTTCAAAGTACATTTTAATTAGCTTTTATTAAATATGCTTCAGCCTAAAGAAGGCAAATTAGGAAAAGGTATAAAAATAGCACTGGCAGTATTACAGTGAACTTTGCTTGAAAACTAAGGCAAGGGGGCAGTAGAGTTCTAAACAACGGGCCCAAACTCTCCCTTCCCAGAGTCCTCTTTGAAATGCTGTGTTGATGTGCTATTTCTTTAAATATTTACCACGTTTACCATTTTCTAGATCAGAAGAGCTGTCAGAAGGGCACTTTAATAATTTTGTACTTGGGATAAATTGGAAGGATTGGTTAGTGCTGATGAATTAAAAAGGAATACCAGTTTGGGAAGTTCAGGTTTCAGTATTTCAAAGAAAGTTAGAAATTGCCTCACATGGTCACCAATTTCTAAGCCAATGGTTCTATGAAATTTTTAAATGCAGGCAAATACATATACACATAGACAGAAAAATGCACACACACACACTCAAACTATAGACACACTTTCCACCCAAATTTGCTCTTTACTTGAGGTTCAGATTCCATAGGTCTGGAATAGAATCTAAGCATCTGCATGGGACATTCTGCTATAAAGCCAATATTGAAAACCCATGCCCCATATATTTACATTTGGTCTGGAGTTCGATGCCAGCTGGATGCTTTATTGTGTAACAGATTTATTTAACAAATAGTTTGCCAAACAGTGTTACAAGTGCTTTCAAATACTAACTCCTTTAATAGTCTCATATCAACCCTATGAGGTAGGTGCTGTTATCACCATTCCCATTTTGCAGATCAAGGTAAAGAGGGGGTCCTCAGGTGTTTAAACTTCTACCAATAATCTTCCATCAAAAGTAAAAAGGCACAAAAATTATATCCCACAGAAATATATTGATTATTCTTAAGTGTATGTCAAAGTCCTACAAACATTGTAAAATAACTATATAAGATGATAACTTATGACATTAACCAGAGTGAGGGAAGACACATGGATCTGGTTTATGAATATTAAGAAGCACATAAATCAACTTTACTCTCTCCTAAAATGAAATGAATAGCTGAAGAATAGGCTCTGCTATGAAACTTTATTCCGAGGGAGGGGAAGGGAAAAACAGGACACAAGTCAAACCCATGTGAGTGTTCCAACGGTCATTTAAACATATGACTGCAATCTTCCCTTTTTTCATTTTTATAAATCAAGAAAAACCCTGGCCTTCTTGATGACCTTGAAATGTATTCCTGTATTATCAATGTTATGACCAATGTTACCACCAAATCTAGCAACGTGAACTTCAGAAACTAGTACATAAATTCAGTCTTCTGTGTTTGTGAATCTCTTGTGCTTTGCTGACCTTTCAAAACAGTCTTTTATCAGTAAGTTAGATCAGTGAATGAACCTAGGTCCCAGCCTCAACTCTGAGATGAATGAATGAGCTCTATGTTCTCTCCCTCCTCACACTCTCAGTTTCTTCATCTGTAAGATGGATGGGTTTGCCTCAGATGCTCTCTCCAAAGTCTCTACCAGTATTAACGTTATTAAGAGCCATTGTTACAGGAAGTTCATGACTTCTATTTCTTCAGAGTAATAATATGTTCCTGCCTAACCCCTGGATCTATGAGTGAGCATCAATTAGAAAGAATATAGTGCTCTGTGGTGGGCAGCTGACTTCTCTTACCTAGCAGAAATGAATCTGTCAGCTTTCATTAGGTGTTGTCAGGCAACATCATGCTCAGTGATTGATTGCACCAGAACAAGTGTTAGGCTAACATTCAATTATTCCAGGATTCTAAAGAGGCAGTGTATTCTACTCTTCAAATTCCTGGGAATTAGGAATGCTGCAAAGCATGTAAAATGGTTGATTGGATGCAAGTAATTGTTCCCTTTGCATTTAATGTTTCCATTTTGAGACTGTTGATGCTGCATCTGGTTTTACCATCTTTTAAAATTTGTCAAGGTAAGAAGAAAAAGTTTCTGGAAAGCCTTAATGTGGCAATCACTAATGATCCTCTTTGTGCTTTTAGCTGCTTTGCTCCTTTGATCTGTCCCCCAGGGTAGAAGTAAGTGAGGAAAACCTCCTCCTAGGGAAAATGAATCAAGAAAGAGCCAGGTAGCAGTGATGGTTAGGAAGGAGGAGGCTTGAAGTAATCATTTTTTTTTTTCTTCCAACAGGAGTTGAACTGTCAGAGCCTTTGCATTATCAGCTTTTCTCCTTTAATCTAAAAGTTAAAAGCTATTGTTCTCATTGGAATTGATTTTCTGTTTCTTGCTTTACTCCATCAACCCTTTGGTGAGGAGCCATGGAATAATTCAGGATGTTCTCTCTAAGGTAACGAGCAAGTCAGCATGACTAGCCCTGCTCATTGGCCCCTTGCCTGGGTGATGAAGGATGCTTCATAACTTCTTTTGCTGGGCATGGGGTGGCTTGTGATTTTCTTGATATGCTTGTTGTCTGATTTTTCAAGAGCTGCTCTAACTGTGGCTTAGGAATCCAAGAGGACTGGGCAAGGCCAGGCTGAAGAGACTGTTTTGCCCCTTGGAGGATGTGTGTGTGCTCAATTACTTCAGTCATGTCCTACTCTTTGCAACCCCATGGAC
>NW_011477821.1:6158-6779 GCF_000754665.1 Bison bison bison | reverse complement strand
CCCTTTCTGTGTATTTATGTACATGTGTATATATAAGCCTGTGTGATTTTTCTGTTTGCAGCAAAACTTTCTGCCATGTGGAAAATATTATAAATCTGTACTACTCAATATGTTAGCTCTTAGCTCCATGTGGCTGTTGAGTACTTGAAATGTATATAGTGTACCAGAGGAGCTGAGTTTTTAATTTTAAGTAGTTTCAATTGGTTTAAATTTAATAGTCATATGTGGCCATTGGCTATTGCTGGACAGTGCAAATCCAGATAATAGGAATCAGGAACTCAGAAAAGAAAACACCACCAAAGTGAGGAACATACCTCTGGGTACTGGGATATCAGTGTGTTCCTTCAGATGCATTATCTCGCTTAATCTTCACAACCCCATGAGATCAGTTCTAGTAACAGATCTAAGAATCAAGTCTCAGAGAGATTAGGTAACTTATCCAAGACAGAAAGCATTAGAGGGTGGACTCAAACCTAGACAATCTAGCTCCAGAATGTACCTCCCTGAGCGGAAGCACATGGTGAACTGTGCGGTGAAATGCAAATGGCAGGAGCTTTGGCATAGACAAAGCTAAGTTTGAATCTTGATCCTGCCACTTACTGGACTCCTTAACTGTGTGCC
>NW_011477821.1:5371-6058 GCF_000754665.1 Bison bison bison | reverse complement strand
CAAGAATACTGGAGGGAGTTGCCATTCCATTCTCCAGGGCAACTTCCCGACCCAGGGATCGAACCTAGGTCTTCTGCACTGCAGGTGGATTCCTTACCATCTAAGCCACCAGGGAATCCCTTCTTGGAGGATATTATCTTACAAAAGCTCCTTACTATCTGGGAAAAAAATACTCTCTTCTTCCCCTGGCTTCAACAGAACCATTTTCTAGCCCACATGTACCTCTGTCCATGGGATTTCCCAGGCAAGAATACTGGAGTGGGTTTGCATTTCCTCCTCTAGGGGATCTTCCTGACCCAGGGATCGAACCCCATGTCTACTGTGTCTCCTGCATTGCAGGTAGATTCTTTACCCAGTGAGCCATTGGGGAAGCCTAATTAATACTTTATCTGGTAGCAAATATTTGCTGTGTGCCAGACACTGAGCAAAGTCCTTAGGTAAATATCCTCTACCATGAAGACCACCTGCCCTTACCCCTTCAGGCTTTTCTCTGTTGCTTAGAAAGTCTTCTCTTACACTAAGACCTGAGAGCAATCTATTTCCCCTAAAGTTGCTTACTTTTAAAGAGAGTATTTTTGTGTTTTCTTAGATTTCAAAATAATAAATGTATTCACCTTTCAAACAACAAGAAAGTTTACAAAACAAAACAGAAGTTCCCCCTTAATTTCTTATTCCATCCTCAATGAT
>NW_011477821.1:1683-5271 GCF_000754665.1 Bison bison bison | reverse complement strand
CATAGACAAAGCTAAGTTTGAATCTTGATCCTGCCACTTACTGGACTCCTTAACTGTGTGCCACTGAGTAAGTCATTGAGCCTCCTTGATATCAAATCGGTAAAATGAGACTCATAATTCTTTCTCTGCCATCATCCATGGGACATTCACTTTAAGACAGAGAAACATGCTTGTCCCTCTTCCATATTCCTTATCAGCAATATTTATTTGCCTTTGGGAGATGACTGCCCATAGTTGGGGTTATGGTCAAGGGCCATGAAACAGATAAAATTAGGTGAGTTTTACATAGAATAAAATAAAGTATGTACATTGGTCTTTGTGGACCAGACCTTACTAGCATGGAATGCTGGCAGCAGAGATAACTGAGAATTTATCCATACCTCAGATGAGATTCTTGAGAATCCCTTGGACAGCAAGGAGATCGAACCAGTCAATCCTAAAGGAAATCAACCCAGATATTCATTGGAAGGACCTATGCTGAAGCTGAAGTTCCAATACTTTGGCCACCTGATGTGCAGGGCCAACTCATTTGAAAAGACTTTGTTGCTGGGAAAGAGTGAGGGCAGGAGGAGAAGGGTTTGACAGAGGATGAGATGGTGGATAGCATCATGGACTCAATGGACATGTGTTTGATCAAACTCCAGGAAATAGTGAAGGACAGGGAAGCCTGGTGTGCTGTAGTTCATGGGATCACAAAGAGGTCAACATGACTTAGCGACTGAACAACAACAAGTGAGACAAAAGGAATCTCCTGAACTACCTCACTGAGTATAAGGCTAAAGGCAGGGAGCAGTTTTGTTTGCTAGAGATGAGTTTGTTAACATTTAAGATTTATAGTCAGACTGTGGATCCAGTCTCAGTTCTACTGCTTACTATTTGTGTGGACTTAACAAAGGCCAGCTACTCTCTTTATTAGTTTCCTCATCTACAAATTGGGAGTGATAATAGTACCAACCTCCTGCCTCATTGTATTATGAGGATTTGTGAAAAGTTTATGGTAAATACTTAGGTCCTAACACAAGGTACATGGCTACTACCATTTTCACTTCTGTCAACAGCAGCAACTTCAGTGGCTCATTCATCACTACCACCACCAGGCCATGTAGATGCTGAGGACTTAGGTTCTCATCTCAACTCTGCAACACCCTTGGCGACACAGGGCAATTTCGCAAACCCCATGTGCTTCAGGTGTTTACTTTGTCCAAGCAGGATAATGAAAACTTCCTACATGGTTACTGTGATAATGAATTAGAAACATCTAACAAATCTCTTGCATACCTAGAACTTCAGATCTGTCTACTTCAAAGGTTTTTCTTTTTAGAGTACCTGCTAAGGTACTGTAGACAGTTTCTTTTTGATATACTGGGAGTGTCCAGACTTTAACCTAGATTTCATGAAATATCCATTTGCTTTACTGGGCCATCGAGGAAAGAAAATATTTAAAGCCTATTTCCTTGAGATTCAGTACTGGGATTGCTTTTGTATTTTTGAATCCCCAATCACTTTCTTAGCTCTGAAAGAAAGGTAGGCACTTCTGACTATGTGGTTTATGAACCTTGTCATGGTTCATTTGGAGTAGTGTGTTTTTGTATTAATAACACGTTTGAAACACGTGCTTGTAACATACTCCATTGCATGATTCTTTCTCTGAGATCTACTAGAAATGTCAGTCTGTTTAAAGGGAGGTGTTAAATGTTAGCATAATATTTATGAAGCTCTTCCAGGAAAGAATACTGTGTAAATAATAACATCAATCTAAATGGTCAGTCACTATTTAAAAAGAAATTTTACTGGGAAACAGTTGATTTACAATATAGTGTTAGTTGGTCAATCACTATTAATTCCGGCTAATTGTAGGAGAGACCAGTCTGAACGGGTGAGGAATCTAAACAGTGGAATGTGTGAAAAGGAGTGCTGGGTAGTTTGTGATGAGTAAGAATCATGCTGGGCCTGCTTTAAGGAAAGATAAGATTCACTTGTAATCACTGTAATAATGGGATGGAATTAAAGTATTTGAAAGCACAGTTCCGTCTACTAAGTAGTTTGAATATTCCTCCAGCATTTCTGTTTATACCGTTAATTTGCTTAGTAAAGCCTTTCTTCAGGGATAATACAAGGTCAGCTTAAGCCCAGCCTGTGTCCAAATGATCAGAAAACTCGAGTTTATGAGGTCCGTATTAATGAGGACGTATTACAATAATAAATCAAGAAAGAGTAAAACTTAGAGGAGGCTCTAAGTTATGCTGTCTTTTATTTTATTTAATTGCTTTTTTTCTTATTATAAATTTCAGTGTCACACTACATGTGATGTTGGGATTAGAATAGTCCCCTGGAAATCCCAGAAATAACTGTATACTTTGAAACAGAGACCCATTTATTAGTCCCAGTTAATCTCCAGTGAATGTAACATTAGTAAAGTAAGTAGATAATATGAAAATGTTAAATTTTATTGCTAATCTTAAATTCTGCTTAAGGGTAAAGAAAAACCTTAATATTATGGCTAAAGAGTCAAGTCACACTAGATTAGCATTCTTGTACATTAATAATGAAAATAGCTGAGCCCGATTAGTGTCACTTGAAGTTTTTTGAATGAGAGATATGGCCTTACAAATTAAATGGTTTGAATACTGGATAGAGTCTAGGGAAATAATTCTTATTAAAAAGTTAAAACTTGCCCTTCTCTTCTAATGAAAAATTTATCATTGGTATAGCATTACATACCATTCACTCTGCAGCATGAAAACGATGGGACTTTGTAGACCATAAAAGTGAAAAAAAAAAGCCACTAAAATTGATTTTCATTTAAGTAGATTACCAGTGTTTTCTTCCTTAAATGGAGGAAGTGTTCTGTACTCCTCTTACCTATTTTCAGCCATGATACTCTTTCTCCATACATAATTAGACACACCCTCCCATTTGGGGATGCTAAAATGTCCCTTGTTTTTCTCATCCTTAACTCTAAAACCTTTTTCATTCTGGCAAAAGAAGAGGAAATATATAGAACTGAATGTACAAAATTGTACAAGTACATAGATAAACTAAATTGTAGCGTAGTGAACTGCCTCCCCATTAGTCTAATTCTCTGCATTCTTCTTCTCCAACCCTCCCAATTCTAATATGCCCAGTTGTCTTCCACCTAGCCTAAGTTCTTGTAGTGTGATGCCCCGAACAAGCCTACACTCCTTCTGTCCCCAATGTCACAAGACTTACTTATTCTGTGTCCATTTTATCAGACCACTGCTGTTTGTCAAGAGAGTTATTAGTTGTAGTAATGGCAGTAGAAGAAATCATACTGTAATAATGAAAACAATAGCCAGTGTTGAGTATAATGACTGTTTTATTGTGCTCCAGCCACTCTTTTTAAAAAATTTTATTTAAATTGGAGGCTAATTACTTTACAATATTGTAGTGGCTTTTGCCATACATTGACATGAATCTGCCCCGGGTGTACATGTGTTCCCCATCCTGAAACCCCCTCCCACCTCCCTCCCCATCCCATTCCTCTGGGTCATCCCAGTGCACCAGCCCTGAGTACCCTGTCTCATGCATTGAACCTGGACTGGCGATCTGTTTCACATATGATAATAT
>NW_011477821.1:655-1583 GCF_000754665.1 Bison bison bison | reverse complement strand
TGTCGGAGAGTGTTTTCTACTCCACAGAGATGCAGAGATGTGAGTCAGCTTGTCAGAGGTTGCAGACCTAGTACATGTAAACTCTATTCAACCTCCCTCTAGTACCCATGCTTTTATTTTCCATTATATTCCTTGTGTTTCTGACAAATGATTGCATTTTAGTGTGCTATAAAATGTTGTGTAGTTTTATTCATAGATCAAAGAAGGGCTTCACTAGAGGTTAAAAATGGGTAGAAATCTACTCCTCCATCTAACTTTTCCCTCCCACTGTTCTCCTTGAACCCTAACCGAGGTCTACACTGGGAAAATGTGAAGTGGTTGAAGGATACTCCTATTCCACTAACCTTCTCTCTTGTTACTCGGACTCATAAACGCACATATACACTTACACACGCTCAAGTACACACACACACACACACACACACACCCTCTTATCACAGTGGGCTAGATACTAACCTTCACTCTTGTTGCTCGGACTCATAAATACACATATACACATATGCATGCTCAAGTACGTCTGCACCCACACCCCCCCTCACACACACACCTGTTCTCACAGCAGGCAATAGGCTATATTTTCCATGACCTAAATTCAGGAAATTCCCTATTTGTTAAATAAAAGGTGAAAATTCTTCCTAGGGTCACTTAAAAAAAATTATGAAGCTTTTGAACATAGAACAATCATGAAGACAAATTAGTATTCAGTATCATTTGAGGAAATTGAAGACAAGGGTTTGTGAAATTATATTATCTTCCTGGATCTCCACAAATCACAATGCAGTCAGTGATCCCACTCACCTGTGTGGTCCTAGGGGCTGAAATGTTTGTTTGTGTGTGTATGCTCACGCATGCATGCTTTGTTGTGTCAAATTCTTTGCAACCCCATGGGCAGTAACCCACCAGGCTCCTCTCTCCATTAATTTTCCTG
>NW_011477821.1:0-555 GCF_000754665.1 Bison bison bison | reverse complement strand
TCTATGCATCTGTGTCTCTTTTGCTGTCTCGCATATAGGGTCATCATTACCATCTTTCTAAAGTCCATATATATGTGTTAGTATACTATATTGGTGTTTTTTATTTATGGCTTACTTCACTCTGTATAATAGGCTTCAGTTTCATCCACCTCATCAGAACTGATTCAAATGTATTCTTTTTAATAGCTGGGTAATATTCCATTGTGTGTAAGTACCACAGCTTTCTTATCCATTTGTCTGCTTGCTGATGGACATCTAGGTTGCTTCCATGTCCTGGCTATTATAAACAGTGCTGCAGTGAACATTGGGGTACATGTGTCTCTTTCAATTCTGGTTTCCTCAGTGTGTATGCCCAGCAGTGGGATTGCTCGGTCATAAGGCAGTTCTATTTCCAGTTTTTTAAGGAATCTCCACACTGTTCTCCATAGTGGCTGTACTAGTTTGCATTCCCACCAACAGTGTAAGAGGGGTCACTTTTCTCCACACCCTCTCCAGCATTTATTGCTTGTAGACTTTTGGATTGCAGCCATTCTGACTGGCATGAAATGGTACCTG
>NW_011477820.1:66746-67168 GCF_000754665.1 Bison bison bison | reverse complement strand
AATTTCATGGCTGCAGTCACCATCTGCACTGATTTTGGAGTCCAAGAAAATAAAGTCAGCCACTGTTTCCACTGTTTCCCCATCTATTTCCCATGAAGTGATGGGACCGGATGCCATGATCTTCATTTCCTGAATGTTGAGTTTTAAGCCAACTTTTTCACTCTCCTCTTTCACTTTCATCAAGAGGCTTTTTAGTTCTTCTTCACTTTATGCCATTAGGGTAGTGTTTTCTGCATATCTGAGGTTATTGATATTTCTCTTGGCAATCTTTATTCCAGCTTGTGCTTCCTCCAACCCAGCATTTCTCATGATGTATTCTGCGTATAAGTTAAATAAGTAGGGTGACAATATACAGTCTTGATGTACTCCTTTTCCTGTTTGGAACCAGTCTGTTGTTCTATGTCCAGTCTAACTGTTGCTTC
>NW_011477820.1:56718-65219 GCF_000754665.1 Bison bison bison | reverse complement strand
TCTCTGATTCCTCTGCCTTTTCTAAAACCAGCTTGAACATCTGGAAGTTCACGGTTCATGTATTGCTGAAGCCTGACTTGGAGAATTTTGAGCATTACTTTACTAGCATGTGAGATGAGTGAAATTGTGTGAAAAGTTGAGCATTCTTTGGCATTGTCTTTCTTTGTGATTGGAATGAATAACTGACCTTTTCCAGTCCTGTGGCCACTGCTGAGTGTTCCAAATTTGCTGGGATATTGAGTGCAGCACTTTCACAGCATCATCTTTTAGGATTTGAAATTACTCAACTGGAATTGCATCACCTCTACTAGCTTTGATCGTAGTGGTGCTTCCTAAGCCCACTTGACTTCACATTCCAGGATGTCTGGCTCTAGGTCAGTGATCACACCATCGTGATTATCTGGGTTGTGAAGATCTTTTTTGTATAGTTCTTCTGTGTATTCTTGCCACCTCTTCTTAATATCTTCTGCTTCTGTTAGGTCCATACTATTTCTGACCTTTATTGAGCCCATCTTTGCATGAAATGTTCCCTTGGTATCTCTAATTTTCTTGAAGAGATCTCTATTCTTTCTCATTCTATTGTTTTCCTCTATTTCTTTCTATTGATCGCTGAGGAAGGCTTTCTTATCTCTCCTTGCTATTCTTTGGAACACTGCATTCAGATGCTTATATCTTTCCTTTTCTCCTTTACCTTTCACTTCTCTTCTTTTCATAGCTATTTGTAAGGCCTCCTCAGACAGCCATTTTGCCTTTCTGCATTTCTTTTTCTTGGGGGTGGTCTGGATTCATGTTTCCTGTACAGTGTCAAGAACCTCCGTCCATAGTTCATCAGGCACTCTGTCTATCAGATCTAGGCCCTTAAATCTATTTCTCACTTCCACTATATAATCATAAGGGATTTGATTTAGGTCATAGCTGAATGGTCTAGTGGTTTCCCCTACTTTCTTCAATTTAAGTCTGAATTTGGCAATAAGGAGTTCCTGATCTGAGCCACAGTGAGCTCCCAGTCTTGTTTTTGCTGACTGTATAGAGCTTCTCCATCTTTGGCTGCAAAGAATATAATCAATATGATTTCAGGGTTAGCCATCTGGTGATGTCCATGTGTAGAGTCTTCTCTTGTGTTGTTGGAAGAGGGTGTTTGCTATGACCAGTGTGTTCTCTTGGCAAAACTCTATTAGCCTTTGCCCTACTTCATTTTGTACTCCAAGGCCAAATTTACCTGTTACTCCAGGTGTTTCTTGACTTCCTACTTTTGCTTCCAGACCCTATAATTAAAAGGACATCTTTTTTGGGTGTTATTTCTAAAATAATGCTTCTTCGGTGTTACTGGTCAGGGCATAGACTTGGATTACTGTGATATTGAATGGTTTGCCTTGGAAATTAATACAGATCATTCTGTTATTTTTGAGATTGCATTCAAATACTGCATTTCAGACTCTTTTCTTGACTATGATGACTGCTCCATTTCTTCTAAGGGATTCCTGCCCACAATAGTAGATAGAATGGTCATCTGAGTTAAATTCACCCATTCCAGTCCATTTTAGTTCACTGATTCCTAGAATATCAACGTTCACTCTTGCCATCTCCTCTTTGACCACTTCCAATTTGCCTTGATTCATGGACCTAACATTCCAGGTTCCTATGCAGTATTCCTCTTTATAGCATTCGATTTTGCTCCTATTACCAGTCACATTCACAACTGGGTGTTGGTTTTGCTTTGGCTCCACCCCTTCCTTCTTTCTGGAGTTATTTGTCCACTGATCTCCAGTAGCATATTGGGCACCTACTGACATGGGGAGTTCATTTTTCACTGTCCTATCTTTTTGCCTTTTCATACTGCTCATGGGGTTCTCAAGGCAAGAAATACTGAAGTGGTTTGCCATTCCCTTCTCCAGTGGACCACATTCTGTCAGACCTCTCTACCATGACCCGTCCATCTTGGGTGTCCACTCATGGCATGGCTAAGTTGGTATTTGTTAAACACAAGTCATGAATGAGAAATAAACATTTCTTCTTAAGTTCCTGAGCTTTTAGAGTGGGTTGTTAATACACTATAAACAAGTAGATCTTGACTACAGACTATCTGTTTTGCAGTGCTAACCTTCAAGACTGCATCTTGGTTTTAGACACATAGATGGACGTATAAGTCATCTAGGCCAGTACCAGTCCATGGCCTGTTAATAACAGGGCCACGCACAAGAGGTGAGTGGTGGAAAGGTAAGCAAAACTTCATCTGTATTTACAGCCACTCTCTATCACTTGAATCACTGCCTGAGCTCCACCTCCTGTTAGATCATTCATAGCACTGGATTCTCGTAGGATCCAGAACTGAGTACTATGAGCTGAGTATGGGAGGGGTCTAGGTTGCATGCTCCTTATATTAATTTTCTGCCTGATGATCTGAGGAGGAGCTGAGGCAGTGATGGCAGTACTGGGGAGTTACTGCAAGTACAGATTATCTTTAGCAGAAAGGTTTGCCTGCACAGAGATCATAATAAATTACTTGCTTGCAGACTAATATCAAAATCCCATCAGTGAGTGGCAAATGACAATTCTACAATAATTTCATAATATATTACACAATAATAATAATAGGAATAAGGTGCAAAATAAATGTAATGTGCTTCAATCACCCAAAACTATCCCTCTGTCCAAGTCTATGCAAAAATTGTCTCCCACAAAACTGTTCCCTGGTACCAAACAGGTTGGAGACTTCTGGTCTAGACATACTTCACAAAATAAATACCCTAGAAAAACAAAAGATATATCATGAAGCATCTGTTTGATTTATTTTAACAACCATTTGGTCTCTGATTCAGCCTTGCCACTCAGTCTGCCATATAGAGCTTATTCAAACCAATCTTCCTTAAAGATCTCTGAAATCTGAGATTTCTCTAGAAATCATCCCTATTCCTGACCACACAGTCTAGCTCAGTATTGTAGATACATACTCTTCCATATTTCAAGCTAGGCAATAATAACTGATGTCAGTAAGTTTTCTTGAAGAGGTAAGATACACTCTTAAAATCATTTATTTTAAATTTTTAAATTGAAGATTAATTGCTTTACAGAATTTTATGGTTTTCTGTCATACATCAACAAGAATCAGCCATAGATAGGTTCACCCACGTCCCTTCCCTCTAGAACCTCCCTCCCATCTCCCTCCCCATCCCACCCTTCAGCCTGTCACAGAGCCTCTGTTCGAGTTCCCTGGGCCATACAGCAAATTTCCACTGCCTATCTAGTTTGCATATGGTATTGTAAATTTCCATGTTACTCAAATTTTGAAAACCTCAATAATCCATCAGAGTAAACAAAGAAGATGTAATAAATTTGCTATCATTGGTCTAAATTCTTCACCCTGATGTCCTAAACACTCCCTAAAATCTGATCCCATTATTTTAATTTTAATTTTCACTTCCTACAACTCCTGAAAAAAGTAAGCTTTTTTCAAAACAGAACAGCCTCCACATTTTTTTTTCCAAAAAGTAAAATACAGTCATGTGAGGTCTGATTGAGAACTTTAATTTCCCTAGCATTTATGCAATGGCACCCCACTCCAGTACTCTTGCCGGGAGAATCCCATGGATGGAGGAGCCTGGTGGGCTGCAGTCCATGGGGTCGCTAAGAGTCGGACACGACTGAGCAACTTCACTTTCAATTTCATGCATTGGAGAAGCAAATGGCAACCCACTCCAGTGTTCTTGCCTGGAGAAGCCCAGGGACGGCAGAGCCTGGTGGGCTGCCGTCTATGGGGTTGCACAGAGTCGGACACGACTGAAGTGACTTAACAGCAGCAGCAGTTTGTCATGAGACACTTGTGTTTCAGGTATAAAAAGACTAGCTGGTCTATCCATCCTGATTAGTGAGAACTTTAAGAAAGGTTGTGAAACTGAAAGTCACTCAGTCATGTCCGACTCTTTGTGACCCCATGGACTCCATGGAATTCTCTAGGCCAGAATACTGGAGTGGGTAGCCTTTCTCTTCTCCAGGGGATCTTCCTAAGCCAGGGATTGAACCCAGGTCTTCCGTATTGCAGGCTGATTCTTTACCAGCTGAACCACAAGGGAAGCCCAAGAATACTGGAGTGGGTATCCTATCCTTTCCCCAGCGAATCGAACCATGGTCTCTTGCATTGCAGGCGGATTCTTTACCAACTGAGGTATCAGAGAAGCCCTTCAGAAAGGTTAAGGATGTACAAATCAGCTCAGTTTCTCATAGATAAATACACTCATCAGAGAACACAAAATTCAAGGTCAACATGACTCTGAGGATATGAGACTGTGGCTGTACACTTGTTACATTAAAGGGCTAAAAGAAACAGAAATAACATCAACAACAATAGTAGTAATAGTAACTGTTACATACTGAGTACTTACTATGTGACAAATGCTGTAAGAAACTCTTTTCTTGTATTTAGTTTTCCCACATCCCTTTAAGATAGGTTTTATTATTATTTCAACTTGATGGATGGGGAAACTGAAACTCAGACTTTTTAATAAATTCGCCCAAGGTCACATAGATTAAAGGTTTTGAAAATAGGACTTTCTACCTCCAGAACATGCATGCCTAACACTTTTCTGCAGAATGCTCTAGGCAGTGAGACAGTTGTGGTCACCCTTCTTAGAATAATGGGGATTAAAATCAATAACTGAGGAAGAGTTACATCTCAGCTCTGGTTCCAATTCAGTTTCAAGTGTCCATTGACCTTGGGTAAGATCACTAATGCACTTTTACAACAAAGGTCTGATGACTGTTACATAGTTCAACATCTTTTACGCAGATACTCCACTCTAGAGCAACTTATGAACTAATTTTCTGTTTCTATAATTATTGTATATGTTTAATGTATATGTCATTGACTGATTCTCTGCATAAATATACATATATATAAATTAATGAATGATCCTATTTTTCATGCAAGCAATATGTTGTGATTAACCTGGCTTTTTATTTGTGATTTTATTCATTGATATTTCTCACCAGCCAATTGTTAGAAAAACTGGATTTCTCATTTGTCTCAACTGATTATATGTTTTGAATCTCGTAAAAACTTTCAAGTAGTTCATCAATTATTCAACATTATGTTCCAATTAATTAAAAAGTTTTCCAAGGTCCAATTTTCAGTATCTAGCGTCTGTGAAGTTGAGAACCTGAGAAGTCACTGAAGATGTATTGTTTTTGTTCAGTCACCAGTCGTGTCTAACTCTGCAATCCCATGAACTGCAGCACTCCAGGCTTGTTCAAATTCATCCCTTTAGTCCGTGATGCCTTCCAACTGTCACATACTCTGCCACCCCCTCCTCCTCCTGCTCTCAGTCTTTCCCAGAATCAGGGTCTGTTCCAATGAGTTGGCTCTTTGCATCAGGTAGCCAAAGCATTGTGTTTCAGCTTCAGCATCGTCCTTCCAATGAATTGGTTTGATCTCCTTGCTGTCCAAGGGACTCTCAAGAGTCTTCTCCAACACCACTGTGGTGGATTCATTTTGATATTTGGCAAAACTAATACAATTATGTAAATTTTAAAAATAAAATAAAATTAAATTAAAAAAAAAAAAAAAAGAAAGTACCAATTCTTCAGCACTCAGCCTTCTTTATGATCCAACTCTCACATCCATACATGACTACTGGGAAAACCATAGCTTTGACTATATGGAAGTTTGTCATCAAAGTGATGCCTCTGCTTTTTAACATGCTGTCTAGGTTTGTCATAGCTTTTTTTTTAAATATAAATTTATTTATTTTACTTGAAGGCTAATTACCTTACATTATTGTATTGGTTTTGCTATACATCAACATGAATCCACAATGGGTGTACACATGTTCCCCATCCTGAACCCTCCTCCCTCCCCGTACCATACCTCTGGGTCATCCCAGTGCACCAACCCCAAGCATCCTGTATCATGCATGCAACCTGGACTGGTGATTCGTTTCACATATGATATTATACAAGTTTCAATGCCATTCTCTGAAATCATCCCAGCCTAGCCCTCTCCCACAGAGTCCAGAAGACTGTTCTATACATGTGTGTCTCTTTTGCTGTCTCACATACAAAGTTATCATTACCATCTTTCTAAATTTCATATATATGTGTTAGTATACTGTATTGGTGTTTTTCTTTCTGGCTTACTTCACTCTGTATAATAGGCTCCAGTTTCATCCACCTCATTAGAACTTACTCAAATGTATTTTTTTAATGGCTGAGTAATACTTCATTGTGTATATGTACCACAGCTTTTTTATCCATTCATCTGCTGATGGACATCTGGGTTACTTCCATGTCCTGGCTATTATAAACAGTGCTGCGATGAACATTGGGGTACACATGTCTCTTTCAATTCTGGTTTCCTCTGTGTGTATGACCAGCAGTGGGATTACTGGGTCATAAGGCAGTTCTATTTCCAGCTTTTTAAGGAATCTCCACACTGTTCTCCATAGTGGCTGTACTAGTTTTCATTCCCACCAACAGTGTAAGAGGGTTCCCTTTTCTCCACATCCTCTCCAACATTGATTGCTTGTGGACTTTTGGATAGCACCCATTCTGACTGGCATGAAATGGTACCTCATTGTGGTTTTGATTTGCATTTCTCTGATAATGAGTGATGTTGAACATCTTTTCATGTGTTTGTTAGCCATCTGTATGTCTTCTTTGCAGAAATGTCTGTTTAGTTCTTTGGCCTATTTTTTGATTGGGTCATTTATTTTTCTGGAATTGAGCTGCAGGAGTTGCTTGTGTATTTTTGAGATTAATTCTTTGTCCATTGCTTCATTTGCTATTATTTTCTCCCATTCTGAAGGCTGTCTTTTCGCCTTGCTTATAGTTTCCTTTTTTGTGCAGTGCCATAGCTTTTCTACCAAGGAGCAAGTGTCTTTTCTTTCATGGCTGCAGTCCCCATCCACAGTGATTTTGGAGCCCAAGAAAATAAAATCTGTCATTGTTTGCTTTGTTTCCCCCTCTATTTGCCATGAACTAAAAGGAACAGATGCTATGATCTTTTTTTTGAATGTTGAGTTTTGCATTAACTTTGTTACTCTGTTCTTTCACACTCATTAAGAGGCACTTTAGTTCCTCTTCACTTTCTGCCATAAGGGTGGTGTCATCTGCATATATGAGGTTATTGATATGTCTCCTAGCAATCTTGATTTCAGCTTGTGATTCATCCAGGCTGGTATTTCACATGATGAATTCTGCATACAAGTTAAATAAGCAGGGTGACAATATACAGACTTGATGTACTCCTTTCCCAATTTTGAACCAGTTCTTTGTTCCACTTCTGGTTCTGACTGTTACTTCTTGACCTGTATACAGGTTTCTCAGGAGGCATCTAAGGTGGTCTGGTATTCCCATCTCTTTATGAATTTTCCACAATATTTTGTGATCCACACAGTCAAAGTCTCTAGCATAGTCAATGAAGTAGATGTTTTTTCTGGAATTCCCTTTCTTTCACTATGATACAATGAGCATTGGCAATTTGATCTCTGGTTCACTGCCCTCTCAAAGCCCAGCTTGTATATCTGGAAGTTCTCAGTTCAAGTTCTGCAGAAGCCTGGCTTGAAAGATTTTGAGCAAAACTTTACTAGTATGTGAAATGAGTGCAAGTGTATGATAGTTTGAACATTCTTTGACATTACCCTTCATAGAGATTGTAATGAAAACTGACCTTTTCCAGTCCTGTGGCCATTGCTCAGCTTTCCATTCCTAGTAACATACTAACTGCAGCACTCTAACAGCATTATATTTTAGTATTTTAGATAGCTCAGCTAGAATTTTGTCACCTCTACTAGCTTTCTTCGCAGTCAGTTCAGTCAGTTCGGTCGCTCAGTCATGTCTGACTCTTTGTGATCCCATGAATTGCAGCACGCCAGGCCTCCCTGTCCATCACCAACTCCAGGAGTCCACCCAAACTCATGTCCATTGAGTCAGTGATGCCATCCAGCCATCTCATCCTCTGTCATTCCCTTCACCTCCTGCCCCCAATCCCTCCCAGAATCAGAGTCTTTTCCAATGAGTCAACTCTTCGCATGAGGTGGCCAAAGTACTGGAGTTTAAGCTTTAGCATCAGTCCTTCCAAAGAACACCCAGGGCTGATCTCCTTCAGAATGGACTGGTTGGATCTCCTTGCAGTCCAAGGGGCTCTAAAGAGTCTTCTCCAATGCTGCAGTTCAAAAGCATCAATTCTTCGGGACTCAGCTTTCTTCACAGTCCAACTCTAACATCCATACATGACCACAGGAAAAACCATTGCCTTGACTAGATGGCCCTTTGTTGGCAAAGTAATGTCTCTGCTTTTGAATATGCTATCTAGGTTGGTCATAACTTTTCTTCCAAGGAGTAAGCATCTTTTAATTTCATGGCTGCAGTCACCATCTCCAGTGATTTTGAAGCCCCCCCCAAAAATAAAGTCTGACACTGTTTTCACTGTTTCCCCATCTATTTCCCATGAAGTGATGGGACCAGGTGCCATGATCTTCGTTTTCTGAATGTTGACCTTTAAGCCAAAT
>NW_011477820.1:53594-56279 GCF_000754665.1 Bison bison bison | reverse complement strand
ACAGTTTATTGTGATCCACACAGTCAAAGGCTTTGGCATAGTCAATAAAGCAGAAATATATGTTTTTCGGGAACTCTCTTGCTTTTTCCATGATCTGTCGGATGTTGGCAATTTGATCTCTGGTTCCTCTGTCTTTTCTAAAACCAGCTTGAACATCTGGAAGTTCACCGTTCATGAATTGCTGAAGACTGGCTTGGAGAATTATGAGCATTATTTTACTAGCATGGGAGATGAGTGCAATTGTGTGGTAGTTTGAGCATTCTTTGGCATTGCCTTTCCTTGGGATTGGAATGAAAACTGACCTTTCCCAGTCCTGTGGCCACTGCTGAGTGTTCCAAATTTGCTGGGATATTGAGTGCAGCATGTTCACAGCATCATCCTTTAGGATTTGAAATAGCTCAATTGGAATTCCATCACCTTCACTAGCTTTGTTCATAGTGATGCTTTCTAAGGCCCATTTGACTTCACATTCCAGGATATCTAGCTCTAGGTGATTGATCACACCATCGTGATTATCTGGGTCATGAAGCTCTTTTTTGTACAGTTCTTCTGTGTATTCTTGCCACCTCTTCTTAATATCTTTTGCTTCTGTTAAGTCCATACCATTTCTGTCCTTTATCAAGCCCATCTTTGCATGAAATATTCCCTTGGTATCTCTAATTTTCTTGAAGAGATCTGTAGTCTTTCCCATTCTGTTGTTTTCCTCTATTTCTTTGCATTGATTGCTGAGGAAGGTTTTTTATCTCTTCTTGCTATTCTTTAGAACTCTGCATTCAGATGCTTATATCTTTCCTTTTCTCCTTTGCTTTTCCCTTCTCTTCTTTTCAGAGCTATTTTTAAGGCCTCTCCAGACAGCCATTTTGCTTTCTTGCATTTCTTTTCCATGGGAATGGTCTTGATCCCTGTCTCCTGTACACTGTCAAGAACCTCCTTCCATAGTTCATCAGGCACTCTATCTATCAGACCTAGTCCCTTAAATCTATTTCTCACTTCCACTGTATAATCACAAGGAACTTGATTTAGGTCATAGCTGAATGGTCCAGTGGTTTTCCCTACTTTCTTCAAGTCTGAATTTGACAGTAAGAAGTTCATGATCTGAGCCACAGTCAGCTCCTGGTCTTGTTTTTGCTGACTGTGTAGAGCTTCTCCATCTTTGGCTGCAAAGAATATAATCAATCTGATTTCGGTGTTGACCATCTGATGATGTCCATGTGTAGAGTCTTCTCTTGTGTTGTTGGAAGAGGGTGTTTGCTATGGCCACTGCGTTCTCTTGGCAAAACTTTATTAGCCTTTTTCTTGGTTCATTCCGTATTCCAAGGCCAAATTTGTCTGTTGTTTCTTGATTTCCTAGTTTTTGGATCATTCCAGTCCCCTATAATAAAAAGGACATCTTTTTTGAGTGTTAGTTCTAAAAGGTCTTATAGGTCTTCATAGAACTGTTCAACATCAGGTTTTTCAGTGTTACTGATTGGGGCATAGACTTGGATTACTGTGATATTGAATGGTTTGCCTTAGAAATGAACAGAGATCATTCTGTCATTTTTGAGATTGCATCCAAGTACTGCATTAGGGACTCTCTTGTTGACCATGACGGCTACTCCATTTCTTCTAAGGGATTCCTGCCCACAGTAGTAGATAGAATGGTCACCTGAGTTAAAGTCACCCATTCCAGTACATTTTAGTTCGCTGATTCCTAGAATGTCAATGTTCACTCTTGCCATCTCCTGTTTGACTACTTCCAATTTGCCTTGATTCATGGACCTGACATTCCAGGTTCCTATGCAATGTTGTTCTTTATAGCATCAGATCTTGCTTCTATCACAAGTCACATCCACAACTGGGTATTGTTTTTGCTTTGACTCCATCCCTTCATTCTTTCTGGAGTTATTTGTCCACTGATCTCCAGTAGCATATTGGGCACCTACGGACCTGAGGAGTTCCTCTTTTAGTATCCTATCATTTTGCCTTTTCATACTGTTCATGGTTCTCTCAAGACAATAATACTGAAGTGGTTTGCCATTCCCTTCTCCAGTGGACCACATTCTGTCAGACCTCTCCACCATGACCCAACCGTCTTGGGTGGCCCCACACGGCGTGGCTTAGTTTCATAGAATTATACAGGGCTGTGGTCCGTGTGATCAGATTGGCTAGTTTTTTTTTTTTGTGATTTGGTTTGCGTGTCTGTCCTCTGATGCTTCTAGCAACACCTACTGTCTTATTTGGGTTTCTCTTACCTTGGACATGGGGTAAAATATGATGCTGGACGTGGCTGCACGGACACAGGAGGGCTGAGCAGAGCTACTCCACATTCAAGGTCAGGCAGGGCAGCTCTGAGGAAATACCCCTTGTCCAAGGTAAGGAGCAGTGGCTGCGCTTTGCTGGAGCAGCCGTGAAGTGATACCCCACATCCAAGGTAAGATTGTTCGCAGTTATGCTTCCTAAATCCCACTTGACTTCCCACTCCAGAATATCTGGTTCTAGATGAATTCCTTGTATGAAATATTCCTTTGATATTGCCAATTTTCTTGAATAGATCTTTAGTCTTTCCAATTGTAGGCTGAGGGCCATTGCTGTGACAAATGTGTTCTCTTGAAAACACTCTGTTACCTTTTGCCCTGCCTCATTTTGTATGCCAAGACCAAACTTGACTGTTACCCCAGGTATCTCTTGACTTCCTACTTTGTA
>NW_011477820.1:52104-53476 GCF_000754665.1 Bison bison bison | reverse complement strand
CTTAGTTATAGAAGTTCTTATAAGTCTTCATAAACAGTTCAACTTCAACTTCTTTAGGATTAATGGTTGGGGCATAGACTTGAATTACTGTGAAACTGTGATGTTGAATGATTTGCCTTAGAAACAAACCTACATCATTTTGTCATTTTTGAGATTGCACCCAAGTACCTCATTTTGGACTCTTTTGTTGACTATGACAACTACTTCATTTCTTCTAAGGGATTGTTATCCACAGGAGTAGATATAATCATCATCTGAATAAATTTGACCATTCCCATTCATTTTGGTTCACTGATTACTAAGATGTTGATATTCACTCTTGCCATTTCTTGCTTGAGCATATCCAAATTACTTTAATGATGGACCTGACATTCCAGTCTTCGATGCAGCATCAGATTTTACTTTGATCACCAGACACATTCACAACTGAGCATTGTATGAGCTTTAGCCCAACTGCTTCATTCTTTCTGGAGCGATTAGAAATTATCCTCTTCTCTTCCCCAGTAGCATATTGGACACGTTCCAACTTGGGGTGCTCATCTTCCAATATCATATCTTTTTGCCTTTTCATACTGTTCATGCAGCAAGAATCAGATCAGATCAGATCAGATCAGTCGCTGAGTCGTGTCCGACTCTTTGCGACCCCATGAATCGCAGCACGCCAGACCTCCCTGTCCATTACCAACTCCCAGAGTTCACTCAGACTCACGTCCATCGAGTCAATGATGCCATCCAGCCATCTCATCCTCTGTTGTCCCCTTCTCCTCCTGCCCCCAATCCCTCCCAGTATCAGAGTCTTTTTCAATGAGTCAACTCTTCGCATGAGGTGGCCAAAGTACTGGAGTTTCAGCTTTAGCATCATCCCTTCCAAGGAAATCCCATGGCTGATCTCCTTCAGAATGAACTGGTTGGATCTCCTTGCAGTCCAAGGGACTCTCAAGAGTCTTCTCCAACACCACAGTTCAAAAGCATCAATTCTTCGGCACTCAGCCTTCTTCACAGTCCAACTCTCACATCCATACATGACCACAAAAACACCATAGCCTTGACTAGACGAAACTTTGTTGGCAAAGTAATGTCTCTGCTTTTGAATATGCTATCTAGGTTAGTCACAACTTTCCTTCCAAGGAGTAAGTATCTTTTAATTTCATGGCTGCAGTCACCATCTCCAGTGATTTTGGAGCCCAGAAAAATAAAGTCTGACACTGTTTGCACTGTTTCCCCATCTATTTCCCATGAAGTGGTGGGACCGGATGCCATGATCTTCGTTTTCTGAAAAGCCAACTTTTTCACTCTCCACTTTCACTTTCATCAAGAGGCTTTTGAATTCCTCTTCACTTTCTGCCATAAGGGTGGTGTCATCTGCATATCT
>NW_011477820.1:51805-52004 GCF_000754665.1 Bison bison bison | reverse complement strand
TTGTGTTTCTTCCAGTCCAGCGTTTCTCATGATGTACTCTGCATATAAGTTAAATAAACAGGGTGACAGTATACAGCCTTGATGAACTCCTTTTCCTATTTGGAAACAGTCTGTTGTTCCATGTCCAATACTAACTGTTGCTTCCTGACCTGCATAGAGGTTTCTCAAGAGGCAGGTCAGGTGGTCTGGTATTCCCATC
>NW_011477820.1:47352-50998 GCF_000754665.1 Bison bison bison | reverse complement strand
GGTTAAGTCCATACCATTTCTGTCCTTTATCGAGCTCATCTTTGCTTGAAATGTTCCTTTGGTATCTCTGATTTTCTTAAAGAGATCCCTAGTGTTTCCCATTCTGTTGTTTTCCTCTAGTTCTTTGCATTGATTGCTGAAGAAGGCTTTCTTATCTCTTCTTGCTATTGTTTGGAACTCTGCATTGAGATGTTTATATCTTTCCTTTTCTCCTTTGCTTTTTGCCTCTCTTCTTTTCACAGCTATTTGTAAGGCCTCCCCAGACAGCCATTTTGCTTTTTTGCATTTCTTTTCCATGGGGATGGTCTTGATCCCTGTCTCCTGTACAATGTCACAAACCTCATTCCATAGTTCTAACACCCAAAACCTCATTCCATAGTTCTAACACCCATAAAAGATGTCCTTTTCATTATAGGGGACTGGAATGCAAAAGTAGGAAGTCAGTGAACACCTGAAATATCAGGCAAATTTGGCCTTGGAATACTGAGTGAAGCAGGGCAAAGACTAATGGAGTTTTGCCAAGAAAATGCACTGGTCATAACAAACACCCTCTTCCAACAACACAAGAGAAGACTATACATGGACATCACCAGATGGTCAACACCAAAATCAGATTGATTATATTCTTTGCAGCCAAAGATGGAGAAGCTCTATACAGTCAGCAAAAACAACACCAGGAGCTGACTGTGGCTCAAACCATGAACTCCTTATTGCCAAATTCAGACTTAAATTGAAGAAAGTAGGGAAAACCACTAGACCATTCAGGTATGACGTAAATCAAGTTCCTTATGATTATACAGTGGAAGTGAGAAATAGATTTAAGGGCCCAGATCTGATAGATAGAGTGCCTGATGAACTATGGATGGAGGTTCGTGACATTGTACAGCAAGAATACTGGAGTGGTTTGCTATTCAGTCCTCTGGTGGGCCACATTTTGTCAGAATTCTCTACTACGACAGATAGGGTAGCAATATTTTAAAATATTGTCATTAAATTCATATGATTCTTCAGCATCCAAACATGGGATAGGGTGCAAAACAGAGAAGTATTATCACTATCTCATCTACAAAAGTAACTTCAATAATTTCATTTTCTTTTTTGTCTATATCAAACAAACCTAACCTGGGAACAATTGTAGAAAGTCATTATTTAAAATGAATTTACATTAATATGTATTTCATTGCTGAAATTATATGGAAATTAATAGATAAGAGAAAGACTTTTTAAGGTAACTGCATAGTTATAAATATCAATATTCAAAACTAAGGTCAACTAATTTTGAAAAGTGACAGATATTCATTCTACTTTATTAAAGCATACTCAGTCTGATTTCCAAACCAAAATCAACCCTAGAAGTCCATTACTGTAATAATATATATAGTTTTAATTACAAATTTAATTCCAGACTAACAGAAGATATTAAGAGGATATCTTCTAACAGAAGCAGAAGATATTAAGAAGAGGTGGCAAGAATACACAGAAGAACTGTACAAAAAAGAGCTTCATGACCCAGAAATCACGATGGTATGATCAATCACCTAGAGCCAGATATCCTGCAATGCAAAGTCAAGTGGGCCTTAGGTATCATCACTACCAACAAAGCTAGTACAGGTGATGGAATTACAGTTGTGTTATTTCAAATTCTAAAAGATGATGCTGTGAAAGTGCTGCACTCAATATGCCAGCAAATTTGGAAAACTCAGTAGGCCACAGTACTGGAAAAACTCAGTTTTCATTCCATTCCCCAAAATGACAATGCCAAAGAATGCTCAAACTACCACCCAATTGCAGTCATCTCACACTGTAGTAAAGTAATGCTCAAAATTCTCCAAGCCAGGCCTCGGCATTACATGAACCATGAACTTCCAGATGTTCAAGTTGATTTTAGAAAAGGCAGAGGAACCAGAGATAAAATTGCCAACATGTGCTGGATCATCAGAAAATCAAGAGAGTTCCAGAAAAACATCTATTTCTGCTTTATTGACTATGCCAAAGCCTTTGACTGTGTGGATCACAATAAACGGTGGAAAATTCTTTAAAAGATGGGAATACCAGACCACCTGACCTGCTTCTTAAGAAACCTGTATGCAGATCAGGAAGCAATAGTTAGAACTGGACATGGAACAACACACTGGTTCCAAACTGGGAAAGGACTACGTCAAGGTTGTATATTGTCACCCTGCTTATTTAACTTATATACAAAGTACATCATGAGAAACACTGGGCTGGAAGAAGCACAAGCTGGAATCAAGATTGCGGAAGAAATATCAATAACCTCAGATATGCAGATGACACCATCCTTATGGCAGAAAGTGAAGAAGAACTAAAAAGCCTCTTGATGAAAGTGAAAGCGGAGAGTGAAAACATTGGTTTAAAGCTCAACATTCAGAAAACTAAGATCCTGGCATCTGGTCCCATCACTTCATGGCAAATAGATGGGGCAACAGTGGAAGCAGCATCAGACTTTTTTTTTTTTTGGTCTTCAAAATCACTGCAGATGGTGACTGCAGCCATGAAATTAAAAGATGCTTGCTCCTTGGAAGAAAAGTTATGACCAACCTAGACAGTATATTTAAAAGCAGAGACATTACTTTGCCAACAAAGTCTGATTTCGTCAAGGCTATGGTTTTTCCAGTAGTCATGTACGGATGTGAGAGTTGGACCATAAAGAAAGCTGAGTGCAGAAGAATTGATGCTTTTGAACTGTGGTGTTGGAGAAGACTCTTGAGAGTCTCTTGAACAACAAGCAAGTCCAACCAGTCAATCCTTAAGGAAATCAGTCCTGAATATTCTTTGGAAGGACTGAAGCTGAAATTCCAATACTTTGGCCACCTGATGCGAAGAACTGACTCATTGGAAAATACCCTGATGCTGGGAATGATTGAAGGCAGGAGGAGAAGGGGACGACAGAGGTCGAGATGGTTGGATGGCATCACTGACTCAATGGACATGAGTTTGAGTAAACTCTGGGAGTTGGTGATGGACAGGGAGGCCTGGAGTGCTGCAGTCTGTGGGGTCACAAAGTTGGACACAACTGAGCAACTGAACTGAACTGAAGTGAACAGCAAAGCAAATTCCCAGAATGTTGATTTCTTATTTCTTTTCTCAATTCACTATGTAGTCTCAGATTGTATTATTATATTTGAATAACTTAAGTGATGCTTTAGTATTTGAAATTTATTTATAAATTTTCATTGAATTATAACATATTTACAGAACAGTAAAGAAAACAGTTCATTCAGCCCCTGATCAAGGAAATGCACAGATCAGTGAAATCAGGTCTGAATCACGGTGCCAGCTTTAGTGTTCCTTCTCAATTGTAATCTAACCCCAAACTCCAAACACCTTAGAAAGGTTTACTGTTTTTCATTTTTTTAATACTTATCCAATTAGCATACTTTTTTTTGTGAGATTTCTCCGTGTGGTTTACTTGTACCAATACATTCTTTCTCATTTTGTAACATATGAATAGTCTCTACTCTATCCATCTATCTAATTTATATTGGAGTGTTTTTTTCTAATTTTATTTTATTTTTAAACTTTACATAATTGTATTAGTTTTGCCAAATATCAAAATGAATCCGCCACAGGTATACATGTGTTCCCCATCCTGAACCCTCCTCCCTCCTCCCTCCCCATACCATCC
>NW_011477820.1:45750-46041 GCF_000754665.1 Bison bison bison | reverse complement strand
GCTTAGTTAACTTATATGCAGAGTACATCATGAGAAACGCTGGACTGGAAGAAACACAAGCTGGAATCAAGATTGCCAGGAGAAATACCAATAACCTCATATATGCAGATGACACCACCCTTATGACAGAAAGTGAAGAGAAACCAAAGCCCCTTGATGAAAGTGAAAGAGGAGAGTGAAAAAGTTGGCTTAAAGCTCAACATTCAGAAAATGAAGATCATGGCATCCGGTCCCATCACTTCATGGGAAATAGATGGGGAAACAGTGGAAACAGTTTCAGACTTTATTTTT
>NW_011477820.1:16112-45637 GCF_000754665.1 Bison bison bison | reverse complement strand
ATGAAATTAAAAGACGTTTACTCCTTGGAAGGAAAGTTATGATCAACCTAGATAGCATATTCAAAAGCAAAGACATTACTTTGCCAACAAAGGGCCCTCTAGTCAAGGCTATGGATTTTCCTGTGGTCATGTATGGATGTGAGAGTTGGACTGTGAAGAAGGCTTAGGGCCAAAGAATTGATGCTTTTGAACTATGGTGTTGGAGAAGACTCTTGAGAGTCCCTTGGACTGCAAGGAGATCCAACCAGTCCATTCTGAAGGAGATCAGCCCTGGGATTTCTTTGGAAAGGATGATGCCAAAGCTGAAACTCTAGTACTTTGGCCACCTCATGCAAAAAGTTGACTCATTGGAAAAGACTCTGAGGCTGGGGGGGACTGGGGACAAGAGGAGAAGGGGACGACAGAGGATGAGATGGCTGGATGGCATCACTGACTCGATGGACGTGAGTTTGAGTGAGCTCTGGGAGTTGGTGATGGACAGGGAGGCCTGGTGTGCTGCGATTCATGGGGTTGCAAAGAGTTGGACACGACTGAGCGACTGAACTGAACTGAACTGCATATAAAAATCATCTAAACTCTACCAGCTTGATTGATTCTTTAAAAAAAAAAAAAAAACAAATTTTCTCTTTTAATTGATTTACTATATTTTGATCAATTACTTAGTTTAGCTGTAATTTTTATCACATCTTTCTTTCATTCTTCCTTTCTAATCTGTGCCTTTCAATGCAGTTAATTTTCTTCTAAATTTAGAGTTAACTTTATCCTGTAAGTTTTGATGTGATTTTTACCCACTGTTATTAAAATTATTGTTTTATTTTCATTGTGATTTCTTTTTGACACACTGTATTTTCAGAAGTATATTGCTTAATTACTATATTTATGAATATTTTCTAGTTTCCTACTCACTAAAAGTTATTTGTAATGCCAAACTCAATATCCTTGCCACTTTCCTGGTCATCAACAGACTTGCACAGAGTGCACAAAAATGTGCCACCTGTTGCAAAGCAGAACAAGTGAGCACACTGCTTCTTCTATCAGCTTCCACATAGAAATGAACAGTGGGATTGGCAGTAGGAGAATGGCGAAATAAGCAGCAGAAGCTCTGGTTCTGTGGCCAGTTAGACCAGTTTTAAATCCCAATTCTGGCCCCTGTTAGTGGGGCAGCACCAGGAAATTCACCGAACAGATTTAAACCTCCTTTTCGGTTTGCAAAAAAATAGACTCTACCAGGAAAAAACCTTGTTAGTATATGAGTATAATTTATGTGAGATATGTATAAATAAGAATATATTTCCCTAGAAGAAACGGTTCCATGTTCACATATTCAGTTTTCACTCTAAGGAACTGAAGTACTGGAAATAAGGAGAATTTATCTGTTTCCTTTTCTTAAAGAAATTTCTGACTTAACTGACTTCTGCTTCCAGTTGTTTTAATTTGTGGAGGATAATTATGACCCTTCTCTGTCAATCTTGGTGAACAATCCCAGTGGACAGGTGGGTTGGTGGTGTGTTGGGGCTGAATGATATACCCTCCAACCTTATGTGTCAAAGCCCCACATATCTTCACTCCTTGGGTGCCCACCTGGTACCTTCATGTTGACTTTTTAATGTTCGACTTTTCTAGTTGTTCTCAGTAATATGGCTGGTCTTTAGTGCCCTTTGCTGGAAGTGGAATTCTTTTTTGTTGTTTTTGTATTTCAAGAATTATATCTACTCCCTCTGCATGTAACCAAATCTAAGCTCATACCATGAAGTTGGCCACTGGACTAACATTAAGGTCAGAACACTGGGATTTTGTCTCTTTTTATGTCAGTCAGTGTATCAGTCAGGGTAGCAAGGTTGGCTTCACTTTGAAAGTTAACAAATCCCAAACTGAGTGATGGCAAACAAATAAGACTTTTTCCTTATCAAATACTCATACTTCATGTGTCTCTCGTCAGTGGGGGCCTGTGCTTTTTCTTGATGTTATCAGTGATTCAGGCAAATCTGGAACATCTCTAGTCACAGTGAAAGTAGAAAAAGACATAGCAAACAAAGTTCTGGCTACAATATGTCTCTTCTCACATGCTATCAATAAAGTGGCATGGCTGAGTTGACTTCAAGGAGGTGGAGACATTAACTCTTATTAGGTGACTAAAACAAGAAACAATATCTCTGAACAGCAATAATGCTGCAAATGGTGATTGAAGCCATGAAATTAAAAGATGCTTACTCCTTGGAAGGAAAGTTATGACCAACCTAGATAGCATATTGAAAAGCAGACACATTACTTTGCCAACAAAGGTCTGTCTAGTCAAGGCTATGGTTTTTCCAGTGGTCATGTATGGATGTGAGAGTTGGACTGTGAAGAAAGCTGAGGGCCGAAGAATTGATGCTTTTGAACTGTGGTGTTGGAGAAGACTCTTGAGAGTCCCTTGGACTGCAAGGAGATCCATCCACTCCATTCTAATACAATTATGTAAAGTTTAAAAATAAAATAAAATTAATTAAAAAAAATGTAAATATTCAGGCTTTCCCTAAAAAAAAAATAAAATAAAATAAAGGAGATCAGTTCTGGGTGTTCTTTGGAAGGACTGATGCTGAGGCTGAAACTCCAATACTTTGGCCACCTCATGCGAAGAGCTGACTCATTGGAAAAGACTCTGATGCTGAGAGGGATTGAGGTCAGGAGGAGAAGGGGACAACAGAGGATGAGATGGCTGGATAGCATCACTGACTCGATGCACATGAGTTTGGGTGAACTCTGGGAGTTGGTGATGGACAGGAAGGTCTGGCGTATTCCAATTCATGGAGTCGCAAAGAGTCGGACACGACTGAGCGACTGAACCGAACTGGCCACAATGTCCTAACAACTGAAAGACAGATTCTCAAGTGTGCAGAATCTATTCTGTTCTTGATACATAGTCTCTAACATGGTTGAATTAGTTTTGTATTGCTGACATGACAAATTTCCACCAACTCAATTGCTTAAGACAACACAAACTGATGATTTGACAGCTCTTGAGGGGGAAATGCGGCATTGGATTCACTGAGCTAAGCTCAGGGTGTCAGCAGGCTGTTCTCCTCTCTGGAAACACTGAGGAGCACTCATGTCTTCTCATTTGAGTTGTTGACAAAAGTAAGTTCTCTGTGTTTATAAGACTGAGGCCTGTGGTTCACGGCTGGCTGTGAATTTTTGAAGACCACCGCCAGCTGCTAGAGGCTGCATAGTCCTGGTCATGGTCCCTGTCTTCATCTTCAAGAGGCAGCAGCAGAGGTAGAAGAGTTTCTCTCTGTGTAGGTCTCATATTTAGTATGTATACAAAACTTTACTTTAAAATACTGAAGTAGACTTTAAAAAATGTTATTTGTGCTTGATTTCTCTCAGCTCAGTGAGGACCATTTGGTTCCATATATGGAGAAGTGTAATCATAATGGACTTCATCCTTTTTCTTTGTAACTTAATCCTGATCCTTTAAAGGATAAATTAATATTTTATGAAGCATAAAACAGAATAATCTAGGTTAATGAATGAAAAAAAGAGTTCCAACAATCTGCTTCATAATTCAAGGATTTTTGCTGAATAATCAGCTCAAATATTTAGGAGTAACTTCTTTTTTTAATATAAATTTATTTATTTTAATTGGAGGCTAATTACTTTACAATATTGTATTGGTTTTGCCATACATCAACATGAATCCGCCACGGGTGTACATGTGTTCCCCATTCTGAAGCCCCCTCCCTTCTATACATGGTGAATATGGTGGATATGCTTCTAAGACATAAACTGGTTTACAAATCCATATCACTCATATTATCCCTTTCATTTTCATGATTGCTCTATGAAACAGATGGGACAGGAATAATTAACCCAATTTAACAAATGAGGAAGTTGAGACTCGGGAATGATGTGACACACCACAGTTTTAGAGCCAATAGTGGGAAGGCAAGAAATTCCTTAATATAGATCTTTTTTCACTTACTTTATTTTTCTTGGATCTTTTTAGAGGACATCTTCCTAGGCATGAAGGGCTGACACTGTTCATGAAGATTCTATGGGTTCCATCTCAGAGAATCATCTGTCAGCACGTGCATGACAGAAGATTCTTACTCACCTCATAGGAAGGGTGGGGGTTGGAGGTGGCTGGTGTGCTGGCTGATTGGCACGTGGTCAGTTCCTATGGAGTAAAAGGTCTCAGGGCCCACTCTGGAGATCTGGGTTCTGCCTTGTCAATTACTACACATATGACCGTTAGCAAAAAATAATCACTCTGAAAAATAAATGTATTGCTATCTTATCTGATTTATAGTTTTATGACTATCAAAATATCTATTTGGAAGTGAGCTTATATAACCAGAGATAAGATGCAACATGAAAGCCCTAGAACTGAAACTGAAAACTGTTTCTGCGTTCTCTATTAATAAAGTTAATCCTTCATCTGAGGATAAATCAGTTCACAGACTATATGATATCACCATGGTGGATGAATCTACTGACATTCTACCAGTTCTAAGTAGTTCACATATCCTCCTTTGATTAGAGGGAAGACTGCATTGTGATGATGCATTACATCTCAGGGATTGTCAAAACATGTTATCATTTCTAAAAACCTTGTCACTAGGGAAAGAGGACAAATCTTTGCTTCCTTTCTGTGGATTGTAGTGGATATGTGTAAATCCAGCCTCATCATTCCTCATAGCAGATGTGTATCAGACCCCTTGTACTTAGTTTAGGCTTTCAGCATATATTATCACCCCTTAATCTAACTGCCTGTTATGTGGTGTTCAGAGTTTAATTCACATATCATAGATCAGACTACATGAAACCACCATCAGTCACATTGTGTTAGAACTCAAGACATAGGTAACCATTTTCTTCGACTCTTTTCATTTTAATTCATTTCATTTCCTTTCAGAGTAACTGTAAAATTTAGAGTCATTCTTATCAAGATCAGGTCATTTCTTTAAACTAGAATATTCACATCCAACTATAACTTTTATTTATTTATATATTTTTGTTGTTCAATTTATTCCAAAATTAGCTCATGCTTATTGATACTATTGTAAATTGTATTTCACAAATTTGAATTTCCAACTTTTCATTGTTAGTAATCTATGACTACAAATCCTTTTTGTATCTTGAACATGAATCCTGCGACCTTGATAAATTCACTCAGTTCTAGTAGGTTGAAGTGTTGTTTGTTTTCCAATGCAAAGAATCATGTTGTCCTTTTCAATCTGCATACATTTTCTTTCTTTTTCTAGCCTATTATACAGCTATAGAAACAATGTTGAAGTAAACAGTGATGAAATGAAGTGGTAAGAGCAGACACTTATTTTGTTTCCTATCTTAGGGAATGGTATTCAGTCTTTGAGCATTAACTATCATGTTGATGGTAAGTTTTCCAAAAATGCCTTCTATTGGGATGAGGAAATCCCTTTCTACTTCTAGTTTGCTGAGATGTTTTATCATGAATGGATGTGGAATTCTACCAAATGTCTTCAATGGGATAGTTAAATGATTTTCTGTTTTTATGTTATTAATGTGGTGAAATACAGTGATTACTTAATCCAATGCTATATAAACTTTGTATTGTAAAGTACTTAGCCTCCAATTAAAATAAATGTATATTAAAAAGAAAAAAAACCCTTAACAAAATATTAGCAAATTAAATCAAACTGTAATTTTAAAAAAAAATTATCCTTTAAGATGAAATCTTGTCTCTTCTCCCTGAATTTTACTACTTTCTCAATCTCTGTTGTCTACCCTTTTGTAAGAATTCTATTCCCTTTCATCCTCTTTGAAGCAGGGAACTTTGAGATATTAACCAAATATTTCAAGTGCTATTAGAATCCACAAAATTGTGCTGATAAACATACCAAACAACATTTGGGCATCTGATTTAATATTAATTTATTATTCAATATATTCAAACTCATGCATTGAGTGTTTACTTAGACTTGAGCTCTCAAGGAAGTAGTTTACGACAAACAAACAGAGGTACAAAATCAACTCCAATATGACTTGATTAGTATCAACAAAGATACGAAGAAAAAACTCTGAAAGGACAAGAGCAGGTATAATTAATCTACAGTAGTAAATAAGAAAAGGACTCATGGAAGAGGTGCCATTTAGGTTGATTTTTAAAAGATTACTTTAGTGGGCTATAGAATTGAGTAGAGAGTAGGGTGTAAACATATTCAGGCAAAGACAATAGTAGGATTTATTAGGCACCTACTGCTGTGTTACAAAGTACTACCTCCTTAGTGGTTAAAACAGCACACATTTATTATCCCGTAGCTTTCATGTCTGGGCTTGCTTAGCTGAGTTGTCTGCCTGGGGTCCTCTGTGGCTGCAGTCCAGGGGTTGTCCTGGTCTATACTCTCCTCTAGAGGCTCAATTAGAGAATAATTAACTTGAAGCTCATTTGGTTTGTTGGCAGGATTAATATTCCTGTGGCTGGATGGCTGATGTTCTGAGGCATCGCTAGCTGGAGGCATCAGTATGATTCTTGAGGTCACGCCCAACTCCCTTCCACAGGGCTCTCCATGGGCCTTTCAAATATGGATGTTTCCCTCTACAATGCCCGCAAGGAAGTCCCTCACTTTTAAGGGCTTTCAGCTCATTAGGTTAGGCCCACCTATGACAGTTTCCCTTTTTGCTAACTCAAAATCAACTGACATAAAACTTCAGCCACATCTGCAGAATCCTTTCGCCTTTACTATATAATCCTTTCTCTTATGAGAAAGTTACATTATACAAATTACACCTTGATGTCATCTTCTACTGACTATATGCAAATCACAGTTTCCAACCACACTCCAGGGACAAGAATTATGCAAAGGTGTAACTGCCAGAAGTTGGGAATTATTGGGGGTTACTCTAGGGTCTGACTGCTATATGGGCAAAGATAAGTCCTCATGGAATAATACAGTATTGCAAAACTGCAAGCACTAGGTAGTTCCATGTGGTAGAAAATGGGAGAATGGCATTGGAATATGTATAATATCATATATGAAACAAGTCACCAGTCCAGATTCGATGCAGGATACAGGATGCTTGGGGCTGGTGCACTGGGACAACCCAGAGGGATGGTATGGGGAGGGAGGAGGGAGGAGGGTTCAGGATGGGGAACACATGTATGCCTGTGGCGGATTCATTTCAATATATGGCAGAACAAATACAATATTGTAAAGTTTAAAAATAAAATAAAATTTAAAAAATAGAATGCAAAAGACAGGGGAAGGTAAAATTTAGAACCCGTGAGCTCTGAGTATCTTGTGAAAGAGTTTGGATTTTGTGCTATAGGTGGTACAATATCCACAGAGTAGAACTTGGGTGCTGTCAGTCCAGAAGCAGTGAGCAAAGTGAAATATAGGAAGCTGATCTGAAAGAACGGAGACCAGTTGGAAGACTGTGGCAATTATCCAGATAAAGGAGAATAGAGACTTCTATAATACTAAGGAGATAAAGAGAAACCATGTATAGAAATATATTTAAGAAAAAATGATTACCATGAGCATTGAAGATGGGAGAGAGGAAGGTATGTGTGGTGACTTATTTTTGTCTAAACTGGTTGTAATCACTAACACAAGGCCTCCCAACCTATGTTTGAACATTGACAGGTGGTCTTAACCATTATGTCAAAAAATACTGATTGAGTATATATTTTACACAAAGCGCTATCTTAGGTATTTCACACACATTAGATATTGCATGGATTTCAAATATTTACTCAGTGTATTATCCAACTCAAGGAATGTATAAGACACATAATACAAAGGGTCAGAAACACAAGGCAGTGTGTAGCATCATATGTGATAGAATGTAATGACAAGGTATGTAAATAAGTTTGTATCAGCTGTAATGCCATTTATGTTGTTGTTCAGTCGTTTAGGCATATCCAACTCTTTGTGATCCCAAGGACTGCAACACACCAGGCTTCCCTGTCCTTTGCTGTCTCCCAGAGTTTGCTCAAACTCATGTCCACTGAGTCAATAATGCCATCCAACCATCTCATCCACTGTCTCCCCCTTCTCATGCCCTCAATATTTCCCAGCTTCAGGATCTTATCAAGGGAGTTGGCTCTTCACATCAGGTGGCCAAAGTATTGGAGCTTCAGCTTCAGCATCAGTTCTTCCAATGAATATTTAGGATTGATTTCCTTTAAGATTGATTGGCTTGATCTCCTTTTTGTCCAAGGGACTCTCAAGAGTCTTCTTCAGTATCACAGTTCAAAAGCATCAATTCTTCCATGCTCAGCCCTCTGTATGGGACAACTCTCATATCCATAAATGACTGCTGGATAAACCATAGCTTTGACTATACAGACAAGAGATAGTAAATAAAGGCAAGATTTAGACATGAAAATTGGGGCTGATGTAAGGCTTTTTTGAGTGAGGCTAACTGGGTGGAATCAGGGAGTTGGTGATGGACAGGGAGGCCTGGCATGCTGTGATTCATGGGGTCGCAAAGAGTCGGACACGACTGAGCAACTGAACTGGACTGAAAGAACCTTAGTTTAGTCCATAGGCAATGAAGAAATCAATGGTGATTTTGGAGCCCAAAAGTGAAACTACCAAAACATTGCTTTCTGAAAATTAATTTGCAAATTTATGAGCCAATAATTAAATACTTAAAAGACGCTTACTCCTTGGAAGAAAAGTTATGACCAACCTACATAGCATATTGAAAAGCAGAGACATTACTTTGCCAACAAAGGTCCGTCTAGTCAAGGCTATGGTTTTTCCAGTGGTCATGTATGGATGTGAGAGTTGGACTGTGAAGAAAGCTGAGGGCCGAAGAATTCATGCTTTTGAACTGTGGTGTTGGATAAAATTCTTGAGAGTCCCTTGGACTGCAAGGAGATCCAACCAGTCCATTCTGAAGGAGATCAGCCCTGTGTGTTCTTTGGAATGACTGATGCTAAAGCTGAAACTCCAGTACTTTGGCCACCTCATGCAAAGAGTTGACTCACTGGAAAAGACTCTGATGCTGGGAGGGATTGGGGGCAGGAGGAGAAGGGGACGACAGAGGATGAGATGGCTGGATGGCATCACTGACTCGATGGACATGAGTCTGAGTGAACTCTGGGAGTTGGTGATGGACAGGGAGGCCTGGCTTGCTGCGATTTATGGGGTCACAAAGAGTCGGACACTACTGAGTGACTGAACTGAACTGAACTGAGCCAATAATAGATTTGATGGACCAGGTCTGGAGGTAGGAGACCACTTTAAAGAATATATTTATTACCTACAGTTGAAGATGTATGAATTTGGGCCATGGGATTGGAAAATCATGCAAAATGGAGATGATTGTCAAGAATCCTTAGCAAAACTGCAGTAAGTTTGTGGTCTCAGGAAATTGCTGCAGTCTTTCTCACTTGATGCTTTCATTTTCTAACAAGCATTTTAATGCAACCTCATCCTCCAGATCAAAGTCACCTTCGTGCACATTCCAGGGTTCATGTGCCTTTGGCATTAACCTGGGTCATGGCAGAACAATTGATTGTTGCTGTTTTATTAGAAATGAGTAGTCTTCTCCACCCCAAACCTAGAGATTCATACTCTAGTGGATAATCATTACTTTATTAATACTACTAAAATTTCTATCACCTTTGTATTACAGACAGCTATTGCAACCATGAAATTAAAAGATGCTCACTCTTTGAAAGAAAACCTATGACACACCTAGACAGAGTATTTAAAAGCAGAGACATCACTTTGTCGACAAAGTTATGTATAGTCAAAGCTGTGGTTTATCCAGTAGTCATATCTGGATGTGAGAGTTGAGCCATGAGTGCCCAAGAATTGATGCTTTTGAACTGTGGTGCTGCAGAAGACTCTTGAGAGTCCCTTGGACAACAAGGAGATCCAACAAGTCAATCCTAAAGGAAATCAGTCCTGAATATTCATTGGAAGGACGAACGTTGAAGCTGAAGCTCCAATATTTTGGCCACCTGATGCAAAGAGCTAGCTAATCAGAAAAGATCCTGAAGCTGGGAAAGATTAAAGGTAAAAGGAGAAGAGGGAAGTGGAGGATGAGATGATTAGATAGCATCACCGACTCTATGGACACAAATCTGAGCAAACTCCAGGGGATAGTGAAGGACACTGGTGATAGTGAAGCCTGGTGTGCTACAGTCCATGGGAATGGAAATAATTGGATGTGACTGAACAACAACAAAAATTGCTGTCACTTTTGCATTACATGTATATAATATTCTGAATAGTCAATTAGAATTATCTTTTAGAATAAACTGTTTGTTTATAAACTCAATGATAGGAAAAGAAGCTGAGGATAGATATCTTCCTCAAATTCAAAGAATTCGAGGGTGGAATATGGACAGATGTCTGTTGCAGGGCTTATGGCCCTGACCACTATGTGATGATCCTAAATTTAGCACTGTAAACAAAACACACTCAGAAACAGAAACCTTGACTACTTTGCAATACTTCAGTTGGTTTTTTATATGGTCTTCCTTTTGGATTCTTATCCCATTAACTCTTTCTGTAGATTAACTACCTGGCTTTCCACCTTCCATTACTTCCCCCAAGTGGGAAAAAATTAAATGTTAATAATGATTGCTTAATATTTTTACATGGTAAATTGGAAAAGGAAAGAAGAAGTCTGTCATCTGAAAAGAAATCTTTCAAAAATATATTTGTGTGTTGACACGGTTTGATACATGATAACCTAGTTTTGAAACATAATAATAATCTAGTTGTGAATAGTAGAGTTGTCATGGGTAAAGCTAGCATACAGCTTAATCAGTGAAATGTTCCCCAGGGTAATTCAATAAAATAAAATTATTTACAAACTGGCGTGCTGCGATTCATTGGGTCGCAAGGAGTTGGACACGACTGAGCGACTGATCTGATCTGATCTGATAGCAGACATTTTACACTTAAGAGTTTTTCTCTAAACACATGTGAGTATAACATCAAGCCACATCATGCAATTCAATAATCAAAGCTGCAGAATGAATCACTTAGTTACCCACGTATTGAATAACTTTTTCTTTCAATGTAGGTATATTAAGTAATAGATATGATAAGTATATTGATAACACAGAAATGAAAAATAGGATAGTCACTTTTTTTGTCTTTTTAAGGGCAGACTTTGAATTACTTTTGTGATTGGAAGAGAAGTATATAGAGAGAGAAGTGATTCCAATCTTTGGGTGGATTTCTTCTCTCTTTGATTAAGGGAACTGTCAAGAGAGATGGCCAGTGTCAGGGACTGTGGCAGAAAATAAATTTCATGGTGAGGACTCACCCAACAAGGACTCACCTAACACAAAGACTCATTAGGGAGCATATGGTACATGATGAGAAGAAAGTGTGAAATCTCCTCTAAAGGCGAGAGATGCTGAGCACATTGATAATCTTCCACTGATTGATTTCCTGTTTGTTCAGTGAAAAATGTTCCCTTACCCCAGTTATCAAGCTAGAACAGATTTAATATAATGCTTGTTATAAAAAACAAAGAAAAGATTTAAACAGTAGAATGATGAAGATGAAAGAGACATCTGCTGATATACTAACTCAATGACTTCCCCACTACAGAAAAAGTAAACTAATGCAGTTAGCCAGGATATTTTGACAAGACTATGCCAAAAAAGCTTCATTAAAAGGAACTGCAGAAACCAATGTAATATTATAAAGCAATATTCCTCCAATTAAAAAAAAAAAAAAAAAGCCCTTAGAAGAAGGTCTGGCCTTCACAAGCACTGCATAATGGTTCGCAGTCATTCTTCTCTTAAAAGCAATGTTCAGTTTAGTTCAGTCACTCAGTCATGTCCGACTCTTTGTGACCCCAAAAATCACAGCACACCAGGCCTCCCTGTCCATCAACAACTCCCAGAGTTTACTCAAACTCACATCCATTGACTCAGCGATGCCATCCAGCCATCTCATCCTCTGTCGTCCCCTTCTACTCCTGCCCTCAATCCCTCCCAGCATCAGGGTCTTTTCCAATGAGTCAACTCTTTGCATGAAGTGGCCAAAGTACTGGAGTTTCAGCTTTAGCATCATTCCTTCCAAAGAAATCACAGGGCTGATTTTCAGAATGGACTGGTTGGGTTTCCTTGCAATCCAAGGGACTCTCAAAAGTCTTCTCCAACACCACAGTTCAAAAGCATCAATTCTTTGGCCCTCAGCTTTCTTCACAGTCCAACACTCACATCCATACGTGACCACTGGAAAAACCATAGCCTTGACTAGATGGACCTTTGTTGACAAAGTAATGTCTCTGCTTTTCAATATGCTATATAGATTAGTCATAACTTTCCTTCCAAGGACTAAGCGTCTTTTAATTTCATGGCTGTAATCACCATCTGCAGTGATTTTGGAGACCAAAAAATAAAGTCTGAAACTGTTTCCCCATCTATTTCCCATGAAGTGATGGGACCACATGCCATGATCTTCGTTTTCTGAATGTTGAGCTTTAAGCCAAATTTTCACTCTCCTCTTTCATTTTCATCAAGAGGCTTTTTAGTTCCTCTTCACTTTCTACCAAAAGGGTCATGTCATCTGTATATCTGAAGTTACTGATATTTCTCCCAGCAATCTGGATTCCAGCTTGTGCTTTTTCCAGCCCAGCATTTCTCATGATGTACTCTGCATATAAATTAAATAAGCAGGGTGACAATACACAGCCTTGACGTACTCCTTTTCCCATTTGGAACCAGTCTGTTGTTTCCATGCCCGGTTCTAACTGTTGCTTCCTGACCTGCATACAGGTTTCTCAGGTGGTCTGGTATTCCCATCACTTTCAGAATTTTCCACAGTTTACTGTGATCCACATAGTCAAAGGCTTTGGCATAGTCAATAGAGCAGAAATAGATGTTTTTTTTCTGGAACTCTCTTGCTTTTTCAATGATCCAGCGGATGTTGGCAATTTGATCTCTGGTTCCTCTGCCTTTTCTAAAACCAGCTTGAACATCTGGAAGTTCACGGTTCACATACTACTGAAGCCTGGCTTGGAGAATTTTAAGCATTACTTTACTAGCATGTGAGATAAGTGCAATTGTGCGGTAGTTTGAGCATTCTTTGGCATTGCCTTTCTTTGGGATTGGAATGAAAACTGACCTTTTCCAGTCCTGTGGCCATTGTTGAGTTTTCCAAATTTGGTGGCATATTGAGTGCAGCACTTTCACAGCATCACCTTTCAGGATTTGAAATAGCTTAACTGGAATTCCACCACCTCCACTAGCTTTGTTTATAGTGATGCTTTCCAAGGCCCACTTGACTTCACATTCCAGGATGTCTGGCTCTAGGTGAGTGATCATACCATTGTGATTATCTTGGTCATAAAGATCTATTTTGTACAGTTCTTCTTCTTGCCACCTCTTCTTAATATCTTCTACTTCTGTTAGATCCATACCATTTCTATCCTTTCTTTGCATGAAATATTCCCTTGGTATCTCTAATTTTCTTGAAGAGATATCTAGTCCTTCCCATTCTGTTGTTTTCCTTTATTTCTTTGCATTGATCACTGAAGAAGGCTTTCTTATCTCTTCTTGCTATTCTTTGGAACTCTGCATTCAGATACTTATATCTTTCCTTTTTTCCTTTGCTTTTTACTTCTCTTCATTACACAGTTATTTGTAAAGCCTCTCCAGACAGCCATTTTGCTTTTTTGCATTTCTTTTCCATAGGGATGGTCTTGAACCCTGTCTCCTGTACAATGTCAAGAACCTCCATCCATAGTTCATCAGGCACTCTATCTATCAGATCTAGTCCCTTAAATCTATTTCTCACTTTCACGGTATAATCATAAGGGATTTGATTTAGGTCATACCTTAATGGTCTAGTGGTTTTCCCTACTTTCTTCAATTTAAGTCTGAATTTGGCAATAAGGAGCTCATGATCTGAGCCACAGTCACCTCCCAGTCTTGTTTTTGCTGACTGTATAGAGCTTCTCCATCTTTGGCTGCAAAGAATATAATCAATCTGATTTCAGTGTTGACCATCTGGTGATGTCCATGTGTAGAGTCTTCTCTTGTGTTGTTGGAAGAGGGTGTTATGACCAGTGCATTTTCTTGGCAAAACTCTGTTAGTCTTTGCCCTGCTTCACTCCATAGTCCAAGGCCAAATTTTCCTGTTACTCCAGGTGTTTCTTGACTTCTTACTTTTGCATTCCAATCCCCTATAATGAAAAGGACATCTTTTGGGGGTGTTAGTTCTGTAAGGTCTTGTAAGTCTTCATAGAACCATTCAACTTCAGCTTCTTCAGCGTTACTGGTTGGGGCATAGACTTGGATTACTGTGATATTGAATGGTTTGCCTTGGAAACAAACAGAGATCATTCTGTCGTTTTTGAGATTGCATCCAAGTACTACATTTCAGACTCTTTTGTTTACCATGATGGCTACTCCATTTCTTCTAAGGGATTCCTACCCACAGTAGTAGATATAATGGTCATCTGAGATAAATTCACCCATTCCTGTCCATTTTAGTTCACTGATTCCTAGAATGTCAATGTTCACTCTTGCCATCTCCTGTTTGACCACTTCCAATTTGCCTTGATTCATGGACCTAACATTCCAGGTTCCTATGCAATATTGCTCTTTATAGCATTGGACCTTGCTTCTATCACCAGTCACATCCACAGCTGGGTATTGTTTTTGCTTTGGCTCTATCCCTTCATTCTTTCTGAAGTTATTTCTTCCCTGATCTCCAGTAGCGTATTGGGGACCTACCGACCTGGGGAGTTCCTCTTTCAGTATCCTATCATTTTGTCTTTTCATATGTTCATGGGGTTCTCAAGGCAAGAATACTGAAGTGGTTTGCCATTCCCTTCTCTAGTGGACCACATTCTGTCAGACCTCTCCACCATGACCTGTCTGTCTTGGGTAGCCCCACGGGCATGGCTTAGTTTCATTGAGTTAGACAAGGCTGTGGTACTTGTGTGATTAGATTGACTAGTTTTCTGTGATTATGGTTTCAGTGTGTCTGCCCTCTGATGCCCTCTTGCAACATCTGCCATATTACTTGGGTTTCTCTTACCTTGGACGTGGGGTATCTCTTCACAGCTGCTCCAGCAAAGCTCAGCCACTGCTCCTTACCTTGGATAAGGAGTATCTCCTTTCTGCCGCCCCTCCTGACCTTGAACATGGAATAGCTCCTCGAGGCCCTCCTGCGCCCTTGCAGCCACTGCTCCTTGGATATGGGGTTGCTCTTCCTGGCCATTGCCCATGGCTTCGGGCGAAGGGTAGCTCCTCTTGGCCACCGCCCCTGGCCTCGGGTGTGGAGTAGCTTCTCCAGGTTGCTCCTGCGCTGTCGCAGCCTGGCATTCCAGGCCACTACCCCTGACCTCAGACTCGGGGTAGCTCCTCCTGGCCGCCACCCTTGACCTTGGACATGGCGTACCTCCTCTCACCAGATGTTTGATTAAAAAAATAAAATAAAATGAACTGTTTCAAGACTGACTGGGCATAGAGAACAGACTTGTGCTTACCAAGTTGAGGGAGGAATGGAATGGGAGTTTGGGGTTATAACATGCAAACTATTATATATAGGATGGACTAACAATAAGGCCCTACCGCATAGTATAGTGGAGAAGGCAATGGCAACCCACTCCAGTACTCTTGCCTGGAAAATCCTGTGGACGGGGGAGCCTGGTAGGCTGCAGTCCATGGGGTCGCTAAGAGTTGGACATGACTAAATGATTTCACTTTCACTTTTCACTTTCATGCATTGGAGATGGAAATGGCAACCCATTCTTGCCTGGAGAATCCCAGGGACAGAGGAGCCTGGTGGGCTGCCGTCTATGGGGTCACACAGAGTCAGACACGACTGAAGCAACTTAGCAGCAGCAGCAGCAGCATAGTATAGGGAACTATAGGGAACTCTATTCAATATCCTGTGATAAACCATAATGGAAAAGAATGTAAAAAAGGTGTAAAGGACTCATGCTGCTATACAGTAGAAATTAACCCAATGTTGTAAAACGAATAGACTTCAATTAAAAAAATTAAATCATCTACTTGAAAGACTCAATAAAAGGGACAATTTATTTGCTCAAAAAGATAAAAAAGAAAGAACTGTTTCATATGTTTGTAATTACAAAATTCCTTGTTGAGATAGATCAAAGTATACCACCCTCCTTTTCATGTTACAGACAGGGAATGTGAGTTTATCACTATCTTTTTGTGGATGGATAGCAATGCCTAAAGTTTTAGTTACTGGTTCATTTAACTTCTTTTCTGTTTTAAGGACTAGATGGCTTTATCACTGATCTAAATAACAAAATTTTATTGTTTTATATTATATGTAGTCTGAAAAAAAGTGGAGATAAAAAAAAAAAAGCAAAGAGATTGGCAAATTAACTTTTCAGCTAGAACTAGTAGACTGGGCAGTTTCTGACTACTGAGGAGTTGATTTTCTTAAAAGCGTGAAAATGCCTACTTCACCCTCCCAAAAACTATCATGGGACAATTTTAATTCACTCTCTAGGGAAAGAAACATTTCCCCATTATGTGGAGAAATTTATTTTTTGGTTCATGTATAGTTGATTTACAATGTTATGTTCATTTCTTCTGTACAACAAAGTGATTCAGATATATATATATATTCTTTTTCATATTCTTTTCCATTATGGTTTGTCATAGGATATTGACTATAGTTCCTTGTGCCATACAGTAGGACCTTCTTGTTTATCCATTCTATATATTCTAGTTCTTCTTGTTCCATCCACTAATTTCAAACTTTCAATCCACCCCTCCCCTATTCTTCTCCCCCTTGGCAACTGTAAGTCTGTCCTCTAGATCTGTGAGTCTGTTTCTGCTTGGTAGATGAGTTCATTTGTATCATAGTTTAGATTCCACAATATAATAAGTGAAATCGTATGATATTTTTCATTCTCTTTTTGACTTATTCCACTTAGTATGATAATCCCTAGGTCCATCCATGTTGCTGCAAATGGCATTATTTCTTTCTTTTTTTATGGCTGAATAGTATTCAGTATATATGTACTATATTTTCTTTTATCCATTCACCTATCAATGGGCATTTACTTTGCTTCCATGTCTTGGTTGTTGTAAATAATGCTACAATGAACTCTGAAATACATGTATCATTTTAAATTAGTTTTGTCCAGATATATGCCCAGGAGTGGGATTGCTGGATCATATGGTAGTTCTTTTGCAGTGTTTTGAGGGACCTCCATACTGTTCTCCGTAGTGGCTTCATCAATTTAGTGTAGGAGGGTTCCCTTTTCTTAATGTGGAGAAGTTTAAAGGGCATTTAGTCGCCATCAGCAACATGAACACTAAGAAACAGCCATTGAAATTCACTCATTCATTAAAACACGTTTTTGTGCTGTCCCTATGAACCAGAGAGTTCTAGGTTCAGGGAATATGACCATGATTATGAAGTCACTCAGTCGTGTCCGACTCTTTGTGACCCCATGGACTACACAGCCCACCAGGCTCCTCTGTCCATGGAATTTTCTAGGCAAGAATACTGAAGTGGGTTGTCATTCCCTTCTCCAGGGGATTTTCCTGATCCAGGGATCAAACCCGTGTCCTGCATTGTTTATTGTCTGTCTTTCCTTCTAGAATATAAGCTCAACAAGGGCATCAACTTTATATTTTTCTTGTTCACTGTTCACCTCCCAGAACTTAAAATAGTGACTGGTATATTGTACAGTTCAGTAAGTTTTTATTGGATGAAAACCCCTACCTTAATGTATGGGTACTATCCAACTGACTAAAATTTTACTAAGTACCTATGATGTGTCAAGCCCTGTGCTAGTAAAGTGCAGTGACAGAGTGGTTATCATCTGTGATTTTACAGAGCTAACAATCACAGATAAAATTTCAGACAATTTTCTACTGAACAGGAATATTTTATTATTGATAAAATGTTATGTGATTACTTCATTAAGATTCTACATAATTTAGTTCATTTAGCAACACTTTATAACAAAAGTTTATCTTCAAAATGCTGTACTCTTACCTTAAGGTCCCAAATATTTCACAAACTACTTCAGTTACTTTTAAAAACCATCCCTGTTCCTCCATCACGGATTAAGTGATGTCAGCAATAGTAGTAGACTGAATATATCCTAACTAGTCTCTACTTTCAAATTTCTCCCAGGCACTCTCCTTTGATAATTTTCCACACATTTTCTCTTTAATTAAAAAATATAGGTAATTTAATATCACTTTTTAAAAAAACATTGAGCATTTCTTCCCTATATATAATATGTTCATAGAGATAATCAGACCTTTTGAAGAATTACACACCAGTTCCCCTGATCATAGTAACTTTGCAGTATGCTAATATTACTCAAAGTCTGGAAGGCAGCTTCCAATTCTCCCTCACAAAACACATGGTAATAATGATGAAACACAGGACCTGGGTCACGGGATCCTAATGGACCTAATGGCTCAACATGCTTGTCCTTACCAGGATTTCCCTTAAAGTGCCAGGGAACCAGTAAGTCTTGAGAATGAAAAGAAGTCCTGTTAGCATGAATAGGCAACTTGGAATTAGCAACATTCCTTGAATTACATCCTCCATCTTGAAAGTCATTTATGGAGGAGACAGAATGTGCTGAGTCTTGATTGCCTACATTAGGCAACTGCTTCACAAGCAACTCTTGCACTGATGTATCATTGCTGATTTCCTCTTTCATGTTTTGGCTAGTTCTGTTTTCTCTAAGATACTTGGACTTCTTCTTATTATATTCTTGCACCATAGCCCAAACATAGATGAGTGCCTTCCCATCAGGTCTTAGGAGTCAAACAAGTTCTTGGAGAGCTGCCACTCTATGCTCTGCTGTAGCAAAATGATGAATAACAGCAATGGAAATGCAAGCATCACAAGATCCACTGTGAATTGGTACTGCCAAAGCATCACAGACAAAGGCCTGATACTGCCTATCTCTACAAATGTCCACAAGGTTTTGGCTATGATCACAGCTAATCATATATAACTCCTTATTGATGCCAAGATACTTTCCATTCCACATCCAATATCAGCAACTAATGAACCACTTGGCAAAGCTTTCAAAAACTCTACCATACGTGGCCAAGGGGTGTGTCTCATGCTGCTGAGGTTCCTAGCAATTTCTTCATAAACCCGATGGACATAATCTTGCTCCAGTTGTAATAAAGAAGCTCTAGGCTTCTTTATTACTCTCTGGAAATGATGCAGGAGTATCTTTCATCTGGCTATCACAGGCCAAAGGGTAACTACAATTATAAGGTGTTTGTTTCACTTTTCTAAACATAAATGATGTCCGTATTCCCCTCTTGTTTAAAGTCAAGTCTTCAACATCACTGGTGATAATTCCACTTTTGTGACCTTTGGATGCTTGAACAGTATCACATTTTCTGGGTGTGATTCCATGGGTCCAAAGGTATCTAGATTCTCCTGTCATAACCAGCAAACTCCGACAAGGCAGCATAACTGGCACTGTCATACCATCTGGGTGCTTAAAATCCATGACAATCTCTGATCCCAAACTGAGAGAAACGATCTCTTCCTCAAAATAGTGGTAAACATATTTTAGAGAGAAATGAGCAGACTTTGAACACATAAACAAATATATGTAATTGTTAGGGGAGACATTAGGAAGTGATTGGTAGAATATAAAAGAAAACTCAAGCAGAATGAGGGGATGAGTGGGCCCTTTGTTATGCTGCTGGTGAGTAATTGTGTGTAAACCCCTTGGGTGAAACAGTGTCCTAGGCAGAAAGAACAATGTGGGCAGAGAAACAGGCTTGGCAGATTCAAGGAATTGTCAGAAGAATAAAGTGCCTGGAATAAGCAGCTGTAGGACATAGAATCAATTTAAAATATTGAAGTACAAAACTAATTGGTTGGGACTGGTCATCCATGATAAACAGACACGAGAAAGTATCTGCATTTACAAATGTTATTAAGAGTCTTAAATTACGTGTAGACTACATGTACTTTTTATCACTAACTGAGGCATTTGCTGTTAAACCATTCAGTGTATCCTATTTCAGTCGTTTGAGTGGATTCTACAAGAGACTCTGCAGGTTATGGACCCATAACCTAAAATTTGTGAAACATCAATTCTAATTTGTACTTCAGAGGATTTCTATGAGGAAAATGGGGAAAATCAAACCAAATATGCAAGTGTAGGGTACTTGGTAATCTACCTTTCTTTGGCAAACAATTTATAGTACTAGTTTTCTACCTACGATGATTTCATTATAAACAATCTTTGTTTGAGTACTTCTCATATCAATCTACTATCTAGCATTATTGGAAGATATATTGATATTTAAATCCATTTTATTCAAAACCAGTTTTGTAGTAAAAATGCTCTTTATAAAATGAAAGCTATTATTAAAGAAATTCTCATGTACATTATTTGAGTTTATTTAATGATGTATTGAAACAGTTTTTTAATTTATAATAGACAATCAATTTCTCATCAGTAAATCACATCTTCATATAAAAGCTCTTGTCTGAAATATGGTCCTGGATGTGGACTTGACATCAACACATTAAGACTTGGCATCCTTTCCTACTTATATTATTAGAGCATTCATTAGGATATACTGCAAACAAATGAAAGATTGTCTACCAGTTTTGTGAAAAATATTAAAAAAAAAAAAAAACCCGATACATTTACAACAGAGTAGTCACCTTAGCTCTTCTTCAGTCTAGTTGACAGAAACATTAAATATTTACACATCTGGTCTTTAGGTGTACATAATATGTTCATTTAAAATCTAAAGAAACTGTTTAGTCCTACCGATATTTAAAGCAATGTGTGTTTTATTTCCATCTGAGAAATTTTGCAAGTCAGTTTCATGCAAGCATCCCACAGTGAACACAATGTGCTAAGTTTCAGTGACTCTGGTTCTGAGGAAAGATTGTGACTTTATATTATTTCAGGCCATTTTTTTTCTAATTAGTTTATGCTTCCAACTCAGCACTAGAGCTTGGTTATGGAACAAAGGGCAGTGTGTGTTTAAAACTTAAAAACTATCTCCAGTTTTTAAGACCTTTTTGGTGGGTAGCATTTCATATATATCCACTACGCAGCTTATTTCTTGCCTGCAAAACTTACATAAAGATGATTCTAACTTTTTCTTTAAATTTGATAGTTGCCTTGATAGCACTGCTATGTCTCTTAGGAAGAAGCTTTGAGAAATAAAGCTTTGTAATTTTTAAAGATCCACTGACAATTATTTACCATCTGTAAATGTGCTGTAAAACTTAACAAAAACTGAAAAGTTTCTTAATGGCTAGGAGCATTCTTGTAGGGATTCAGAGTAAATTTTAAGTTTGGAATGAAGCCTCTTCTCTGAGATGCTCCATACAGACCTGGACATAATTTTCCAAGGTGTTAGAATATTATGTCCTATTTGTTTGTCTCTACTTTTCCACCAATAATTTCCTCTGTGATGCATGATATATATTGGAGGATACACACACCATAACAGAGGATGACAACAAAAGGCACTTTGGAAATTAATACAGCATCACACATTGCTCCACATATCCTAAATGCCAAGAGTAAAAGACCTTTATTTTCCAACTTTTTCTAATTTTCATGCACTTTCTTCTTCCCTAAATGCCTCACAAGCTTTATCATAGGTGGGCTTTGTTTACCTACAAATTTGTGTTTTTTATTAAATAAGGTGACTTTTCAAAGTGACAAAAGACCTGCATTGCTATTGTGCTACTTTGAAGCCTGTTGCTTAAAGTGTTCTTTTTTAAAACCGAAACACAGATAAATTGTGTGGTATAAGAGTAAAATCTTCCTGAGCCCTGTCTCCCTGTGGTATTCTATGAGCTCTCTGTGGTTTGTATTAGATCCAGATTCCTGTTTCTGACATCATGATTGATTCTCTGCTCCCTGGCACACGGCACGTGCCCCTGACCCAAACATCAAATGTTTATCTGACCTTCTGCATCTGTGCTGTGACAGGCTTCACTTTGGGAATGTCTTCCAGCTAATTTGTATGCTAGGTGTTAACCAGATGTCTGATATTAGGAGAGAGGATGGCTCAAAATTTACCTAGAGATTGGATGCCTGTGATGACTATTTTTCTAAACTAAAAATTGAGACGAATTGGTTGACAAATATGAATAAACTTGTGGGCATAAAGGGAGGTAATATTTTAAAATAGAACCATCCTGGAAAAATGCAAAATAGGAAATTTAGACACACAAACATACCCAAGAACACACACACACACACACACACATACATCCTTGGTTAAATGCATAGCCACTCTATTCTTCTCAAGAGAAATCAGCAATGATCAATCAATCTCTGATCAAGAATTATTGCTGATCATAAATTACCACTCATCAATGACAATTTTCAAAGTTTATTCTGTATAGAGCTATCTACACATTGTGTGAGACTTCCATTTCAGACTATTTAATTTGCACAGGTTTTTCTTTATTCATCTTTAAAATGTATAGATATTTTCCTATTAATCCAGTGAGTCTAATTATTTTAATTTTATATTTATATAAAACAGTTTACTAATTTTATAGTAAAGAAAAATCTGAAGCCTTTTACCACTGAGATCTCACATTTATTTTTTGAGTTCCAAGCACTCACTATATATAGTATTGTATTTGGTTCATTAGGAGAATATTAAAAATATTATTTTGATCATGTAGGTATATAATAATTTTATGATATATTAAACATTAAAGAAATTATAAATTCCTGGCATCATCCTGAAATATTTTCTGTAAACACACACACACACAACATATATACATATTTGTTTATATCTACTTAAAAGCATAGATCAATTTTTTAAGAGTTATTATATTGGTCTTAAGGAGTAACTATATCCAACTAGCTTAAAAAGCAATTGCTTCAGTCAAGGCAAGGATTTCACAGTATCAGATCAGATCAGATCAGTCGCTCAGTCGTGTCCGACTCTTTGCGACCCCATGAATCGCAGCACGCCAGGCCTCCCTGTCCATCACCACCTCCCAGAGTTCACTCAGACTCACGTCCATCGAGTCAGTGATGCCATCCAGCCATCTCATCCTCTGTCGTCCCCTTCTCCTCCTGCCCCCAATCCCTCCCAGCAGCAGAGTCTTTTCCAATGAGTCAACTCTTTGCATGAGGTTGCCAAAGTACTGGAGTTTCAGCTTTAGCATCATTCCTTCCAAAGAAATCCCAGGGCTGATCTCCTTCAGAATGGACTGGTTGGATCTCCTAAAGTATTTCAAATAATTTATGCTCAGTTTGAAGATTTCTTAAGGGTCCACACAGACAGCTGCAAGTTGTCTTGGAGAAACTATAATGAAGATAATTCTTATGAGACTTTCTTCTATATGGAAAAAATAATACAGGCTTGACATTCATGCATGCAATGTATTTTTAAGATGACATTTACACAATTCTGTTCTTGCTAATAAAAAGTTACAACCCAAAAACAAAAGTTCTTCTATGGTACAATATAACTGAAAAGGCCTAATGCTCCAATTTATATACTTCAACTCATTCTTTAAACAAATTAGTATTATCTTAATGGAAATATTTTTAAATAATCCAATATGTACAGCACCAAAATATATATTTATCTAAGAAAATTTAGAAGATGGTCAAATGTGATTTCACAAAAGAAACAAAAAGATAAATATACATTGCTTCAGGTTTTATTAATGGTAAGAAATGAGCACACTGTATGCACGTTTGTATCCTGGGTCTGAACACAGACCAAAAGCTGTGCTTATATAACCGTGTTGTCAACAACACACCTTGTGTAGCAGCATGGACTCTGGATTGCAAGATCAAATGGAAGCAACTTGAAAAGCCAATGAGGGGAAAAGGAAAAGGAATAAGTTCAAGAAAAGGCTTATTCTCAAGGTCAAAACTTAATTCCATCAGTTCACAAATTCAAGTATTTAAAAAATATTTTATTTTGGTACTTAAGTTTAGAGTTTGAGCACCTATTCTGTCAGGCAGATAAAAATAAATTAACATCTATTGTTCATGACCATCTCCTCTACCTGCCATTGGCTTCTGTGATGTAACTCAGGTCTACCCCACACAGTGCCTAGGCTGGGTTTCCTGGTACCTTCATATCACCCTGTACAGAGACTCCAGCAGCCAACATAGAGAGTGCAGATGCAGACAATTCTTGCTGCTCTTGAAACACTGGCTCTTTGTTTCCATGAGGTTAGATTCTTCTTTTTTTTCTTTTCTTTTTTTTTTTTATTTTTATTGGAGAATATTCATTTTGGAATGTTGTGTTAGTGTCTGCTGTACAGCAAAATGAATCAGCCATATGTAAACATATAGCTCCTCTTTTTTGGACTTCCTTCCCATTTTAGATCACCACAGAGCATTAAGTAGAATTTACTGTACATCAAATTCTGCTTTATTGACTAGCCTTTGACTCTGTGGATCACAACAAACTGGAAAATTCTTAAAGAGATGGGAATACCAGACCACTTTACCTGCCTTCTGAGAAATCTGTATGCAGGTCAAGAAGCAACAGTTAGAACCAAACATGGAACAGACTGGTTCCAAATTGGGAAAGGAGTATGTCAAGGCTGTATATGGTCACCCTACTTATTAAGCTTAAATGCAGAGTACATCATGGGAAATGCCAGGCTGGATAGAGCACAAGCTGGAATCAGGATTGCTGGGAGAAATATCAATAACCTCAGATATGCAGATGACACCACCCTTATGGCAGAAAGTGAAGAGAAACTAAAGAGCCTCTTGATGAAAGTGAAATAGGAGAGTGAAAAAACTGGCTTAACCACTATTGCAATGAAAAGAATAAAATACTTAGAAATAAGCTAAGCTGAGTCACTTCAGTCGTGTCCGACTCTGTGTGACCCCATAGATGGCAGCCCAACCAGGCTCCCTGTCCCTGGGATTCTCCAGGCAAGAACACTGGAGTGGGTTGCCATTTCCTTCTCCAATGCATGAAAGTGAAAAGTGAAAGTGAAATCGCTCAGTCGTGTCCGACTCTTAGTGACTCCATGGACTGCAGCCTACCAGGTTCCTCTTCCCATGGGATTTTCCAGGCAAGAGTACTGGAGTGTGTCACCAGTGCCTTCTCCATACAGATGGCTAACAAACACATGAAAAGATGTTCAACATCACTCATTATTAGAGAAATGCAAATCAAAACCACAATGAGGTACCATTTCATGCCAGTCAGAATGGCTGTTATCCAAAAGTCTACAAGCAATAAATGCTGGAGAGGGTGTGGAGAAAAGGGAACCCTCTTACACTGTTGGTGGGAATGTAAACTAGTACAGCCACTATGGAGAACAGTGTGGAGATTCCTTAAAAAACTGGAACTAGAACTGCCATATGAACCAGCAATCCCACTGCTGGTCATACACACCGAGGAAACCAGAATAGAAAGGGACACGTGTACCTCAATGTTCATTGCAGCAGTGTTTATAATAGCCAGGACATGGAAGCAACCCAGATGTCCATCAGCAGACGAATGGATAAGAAATCTGTGGTACATAAACACAATCGAGTATTATTCAGCCATTAAAAGAATACATTTGAATCAGTTCTAATGAGATGGATGAAACTGGAGCCTATTATACAGAGTGAAGTTAGCCAGAAAGAAAAACACACCAATACAGTATACTAATGCATATATATTGAATTTAGAAAGATAGTAACAATAACCCTGTATGCGAGACAGCAAAAGAGACACAGATGTATAGAACAGTCTTTTGGACTCTGTGGGAAAGGTCGAGGGTGGGATGGTTTCAGAGAATGGCATTGAAACATGTATATTATCATATGTGAAACAGATTGCCAGTCCAGGTTTGATGCATGATGCAGGGTGCTTGGGGTTGGTGCACTGGGATGACCCAGAGGGATGGGATAGGGAGGAAGGTGGGAGGGGGGTTCAGGATGGGGAACACATGTACACCCGTGGTGGATTCATGTCAATGTATTACAAAACCAATACAATATTGTAAAGTAATCAGCCTTCAAAAATAAATAAATAAAGTGAAGAAAAAAAAAAACTTAAAAAAAAATCTCAACATTCAGAAAACTAAGATCATGACCTCTGGTCCCATCACTTCATGGCAAATAGATGGGGAAACAATGGAAACAGTGACAGACTTTATTTTCTTGGTCTCCAAAATCACTGCAGCTGATGACTGCAGCCATGAAATTAAAAGACGCTTGCTCCTTGGAAGAAAAGCTATGACCAAACTAGACAGTATATTAAAATGCAGAGACATTATTTTGTCAACAAAGGTCTATCTTGTCAAAGCTATGTTTTTTCCAGTAGTCATGTATGGATGTGAGAGTTGGACTATAAAGAAAGCTGAGCGCTGAAGAATTGATGCTTTTGAATTGTGGTGTTGGAGAAGACTCTTGAGAGTCCCTTGGACTGCAAACAGTTTCAACCAGTCCATCCTGAATGAAATCTGTCCTGAATTATTTATTATGTTGAAGCTGAAACTCCAACACTTTGGTCAAATGTTGCGAAGAACTGACTCATTGGAAAAGACCCTGATGCTGGGAAAGATTGAAGGCAGGAGGGGAAGGGGACAACAGAGGTTGAGATGGTTGGATGCCATCACTGACTGAACGGACGTGAGTTTGAGTGAACTCTACGAGTTGGTGATGGTCAGGCAAGCCTGGTGTGCTGTAGTCCATGCGATCACAAAGAGTCAGATACGACTGAGTGACAGAAGTGAACTGAACTGTGCTCTGCAGTATGTTCTCATCAGTTTCTATTTTATACACAGAATCAATAGTGTATATGTGTCAATCCTAATCTCCCAAATCGTCCCACCCTCCTTTCCCCTCTTGCTATCCATACATTACTTCTCTACATGTGTCTCTATTTCTGCTTTTCAAAAACTCGTCTTTACCATTTTTTTTTAGATTCCACATACAAGTATTAATACATAATATTTGTTTTTCTTATCAGCTTAGATCCTTGACACAGTTTTTTCTGGGTCATATTACCTTCTTGGTGAGCTGCCCTGAATGTAAACCCACCAGCTTCTCCCTTATCCCACTTTCTCTCTCCCTCATCTCTTCTCCCTGAGAAAAATATCTTTTTAGACTGATGTGGTGAAGACTACTGAATGACAACTTCAGGTAGGCTTGGTGATGCAGTGAAAAAAGAACTTGGACATTTGTGACTGTGGCCAAGCCAGAATTCCCTTGCCTGGCAGTATCCTGAGGAGACTGAAGACAGGCGGGGCCACCAGCCTCCCGCCATCGAGTCCCAGAATACAGGGAGGGACCCACAGTCCTGGCTTCCTCTCATCTGGTAGATTCTTCATTTCACACAGGCTCCTAAGACTTCTCAAGTTAGAAGCACCCTTTTGTGAAGCATGCCTCCTCTTAATGTGTTTGTTCCATGCACCAAATTTTTATTCTAGTTGGTAATAAACCAAATTGAAAGGAACCAGACAAATCTGAGTCATCTTCCTCCACAGACTTGGTACTGTGCCAGGTTTGGGGGTCTAATCCAGCTCACTTTATTATTCCAGATCCATCCTCTTCCCACTCTCAGCTATGAGTTTTAGAAACAGAATGTAGACTGTATGCTGCCTTGAGTAGAAAATAAAATATGATGAGTGAAATTAAGAAAAATGAAAGTTTAAGATATTAATCTTAAACTTTTATCCCACTAGTTCAAGTAAAAAAAAAAAAAAACACCTCTATGCCATAGAAAATGAGAATAAGGTACTCAGGTGCTTTTATTCATTAAATTTACAAGAGATAGAAACATATACATATATATATATATACATATATACACACACACATATATATATAATTATACATATATATATTTATATAATTATAAAAGAATTCTTATATTATTTCTCATATTCAGCAAGAACAAAGATGCAAGAAGTTACTTTTTAAGAAAACAACAATTCACCAGTAAGCCTGTCTTGTTTCTGAATGATCTTAATTGATAATTCAATTGATATCAAAGATTTGGAACCTGTCTAGTTTAGATCTGGTAGAAACTGTAGAACATATGTATTTCTTTTATAAACCTATGACATTCCTCTATATCTATTTTTTTCATGTTCTCTGTTTATGCCTATTTTTTCATGTTCTCTTCCATTTTTTTTCTTCCCGAAACCTGCCATGGAAAGGACATTAACACATTTATGTCACACTTAGAAAACAACTCAGTGAGCAGGGAAGTTATGTTTAATGATGAGCAAATATTTCTGCAGTCTCAAGCCTCCTGTCAGGGTCCACCTCTATGCCTCTTTTCTAAGGAACACAGCATATTTCCAATTTCAGACCAGCAACTTTTCCAGTAACAAATTCTCTGATAAGGTTTTCTCTCTCCACAAATTTAAGAACCTTAATTTAGTTCCTCACTAATATATTTTGCTTAACATTAAACAGGGAATTCTACAAGATTAATTTAGTACTTTGCTTTGAGGGAAAATTCCAAGCAAGTAGAAGGAACTTACAGGTTACAAAGCCAGAAACATGTGCTACAGATATTGGGGACTCTGGACCTCAGTACATAGTTAGAATCTCTTCTCTCTCCCAACCTCCACTGTCCTGCCTATAAATAGAACTTGATAAATTCATTTTCATGCCCAAACCACAAAGATACAAGGAAATATGTTTAAATTAAGTTTTCAATTTTTAAAAAGAACACAAATACATGAAATCTGGGGACTGGAGGGAACAGAAGCTCTTTACCAAAAATATAAGATAGATAATGAGAGTAGTCTTTAACTTAAAGGTTATTTTCAACATTTTAGTTAATTAAATGCTGCATTCACATATGCTAAGTCACTCAGTCATGTCTGGCTCTTTGTGACTCTATGGACTGTAGCCAGCCAGGCTCCTCTGTCCGTGGGATTTTCAAAAAATAAATAAATAAATAAAATAAGAATACTGGAGTTGGTTGCCATGCTGTCTTACAGGGGATCCTTCTGACCCAGGAACTGAACCTGCATCTCTTAGTCTTCTGCATTAGCAGGTGGGTTCTTTACCAGTAGTGCCACCTAGGAAACCCAACTGAATGGTAATAACCTCATATATGGATAGGAAGAGAGTGTGGTAAAAAACACAGTAACTTAGGTTTGATCCTCTCAATTTTCTGTGGTGATGTGGCTCGATTTGTCCAAGTATGCTTGGAGATGGTGCCAAGCCACATGCAAAGTAAATCACAGGTGTGTTAGCCATGAATATTCAGATAAAGGAATGAGTTTCAACAGCTGGGTTACATAATCTAATCAGGTTATCATTATCTTAAAAATGGATATTTTCATTAAGTTTTCATGAAATTTTTGTATCAATCATGTTTTTGGAAATCATCTAATGTTTGTAATGGTATCCTAAAGGGGTTTGTTTTGAGGTATGCTCTTGAGAGTCCCTTGGACTGCAAGGAGATCCAAGCAGTCCATTCTGAAGGAGATCAGCCCTGGGATTTCTTTGGAAGGAATGATGCTAAAGCTGAAACTCCAGTACTTTAGCCACCTCATGTGAAGAGTTGACTCATTGGAAAAGACTCTGATGCTGGGAGGGATTGGGAGCAGGAGGAGAAGGGGACGACAGAGGATGAGATGGCTGGATGGCAT
>NW_011477820.1:12339-16012 GCF_000754665.1 Bison bison bison | reverse complement strand
CTCGATGAACGTGAGTCTGAGTGAACTCCGAGAGTTGGTGATGGACAGGGAGGCCTGGCGTGCTGCGATTCACGGGGTCGCAAAGAGTCGGACACGACTGAGCGACTTAACTGAGCTGAACAGAACATGGTTCACATTAGCCTGAATTAGGACAGAAATGTTATTATGGTTACAGTAATTGGCATATTTTTATGAATTCATTTTCTAATTTAGTCCCTGTTCAATTTCCCTACTCACACTACAGTAGTGGCATGATTTATTACTGTAAGTTATTTTCATTATTATTAAATTTAATTGATTTTGCTCCTATACCCAGATGTGAATAGCATCAGGCTTCTAATCTAATAACACAGATTGTTTGGGAAACATGTTCTGTCAATTAGAGACATTTTGTAATAGAAACAATAAAAAGAATCATTAGTGAAAAGTAGTTTGCCTGTCAGTTTACTTGACACTAGTTAATCAAAGGTGTTTTGAAACTGTAGTCATTAATAAACTTTTCTTGCCTTTATATCAGTGAAGAACTCTGAGATTCATTTTTGAAATTAGAAATGTACACCCAAAAAATGGATACATGCATTTTGCATATTTCCAAATATGGTTTTCTTCACCATCTACATAAAGCAAAACAATAGAAAAAATAATATTTTGAATTTTCAACCAAAAAAGGGGGGAATGCCTGTAAATTTAATCAGTCCTTTTATAGAAGTGGATATGATGAAGCATTTTACTTTTTCTGCTGGTTATTCTGCATTTTCTCCCATATCCATTGTTTCTAAATCATAGGAGGTATTACCTGGACACCCTTGCCCTCTGACTTTGAATGATTTTGGCCAATAAGAAGTAACAGCTGGAGATTAAAGGGTGGAAACTCTCTCTCAGTTGGGATATTTCTGTCACCTTTCCTTCTTCATCAGAACTGCTCTTGTGGTGGCAACTGCATCTCTCTTTTCAGCTCTTCCACTGGTTCCAGTAAACTGTCCACCTCTCTCCTGGGTGATGATGCTTTCCTACTGGTGACAGTCTCTGGATGTTTCCCTTACCTAGTCCTGTCCATACATATACCTTAACTAAGCCATCTCAATGGATTCAGGAACACTGCTCATATATGATAGATAATAAAATTACTGTTTTTGGAATCACAGACTAAGAGTTTCATTTATCACAGTATGAAAAATATAAAATTCAGCATACTATAAATAAAAGGATAAAAATAAGCATATCAAGAATTTTACATGCTATGAACTTTTTCTGAAGGAAAAATCTCCTACTATGTGTTTCTTGTGTCCTGAAACAATATTGCATACGAATTTAAAAGCATGTTAGTCATTGTTTCATTGGGATGATGTGACATTGGGCTTCTCAGGTGGCGCAAGTAGTAAAGAACCTGCCTGCCAATGCAGGATGTATAAGAGACACAGATTCAATCCCTGGGTCAGGAAGATTTCCCTGGAGGAGGGCATGGAGACCCACTCCAGGATTCTTGCCTGGAGAATTCCATGGACAGGACAACTTGGCAGGCTATGGTCCATAGGGTCGCAAAGAATCAGACATGACTGAAGCAAATCATGCAGGCAATTAAGAAATAATTTTGAGAGTATTATTATTAAAGAAATCTTTCTTTGTAATATTTATCATAAAAGAAATAAGACGTCTTAAGAAATGATGTCACACTTCAATTTTTCAATAACTAAGGTCAATCTTATTTCTCAGGTATGTTACAATCACGAAACTCTTAGTAATTTGCATCAAAGTTTTGAATTGATTACAATTTCAGGATTTGCTACCTAAAATCCTGCAAGGGTTCATTGAACTTATCCCCATGTCTCTATTTTAATATACTCCCAAAAGTATATTAATTACAGTGATTTTAATGTTAATAGAATATTCCATGTTGACTTTGAAATTAACTAAAAATAAAATTTAGAGAAAATCTTTATGATCTTCCTTTGAGGGTATTATTAAAGAAATCTTCTTTGCAATATTTATCATAAAAGAAATGAGTCAGTCAATATACCACTAAATACAGTAATATTTTCTGATAGATTCAGGGGCACCTATTAACACATTGCTTCCAATGTTACTATTTCATTAACATTGAAATTTTAATTAGATCCCAATAATGTATGATGTTTCTAGTATGAAAAGCTATAAGCAATTATTTTAACTAGTATATTTTACATGTGAGTTCAAGAAGTGCAGGGATTATTGTTGTCAGATTTCTGCAATATTTATCACTGATTTGTAGTGTAAATCCTTGAAACATTGTAGCTGCTAACCAAATGCTTAAATGAGTTTCCAATTTGAAATATCTTCAAAGCAATGGTTAATCTAGGAAAGATTAAAAATTAAATATTTTTTAAAAATATTTTTTACTGAAATGATTTAATCTTCATTTAATATATTCTCTTTGTGGCTTTAGCATCCATTAATTTCTCAAAATCTACATTTAACTGATAAGCAGTTGCATTACTGAAATTTATCTACCTGGTTTTCTATGGTCATGGAAAAAGTTTGACTTAATTTGGAATGTGTTTTCTATGAAATGGATTGTTTTGAATGATAAACTTATTTAATCTCTTTAAATGTTACAATATCTTCTTACATAATTACACAGAACAGCTTCAGTATCTGGAGCAACAGTGATGACTAGAAGGCAATGTTTTGTTTTTACTTTATTACGTTAATTAATTTATTTGTTAGTTGAAGGATAATTGCTTTACAGAATTGTGTTGGTTTCTGCCAAACATGTTTATACCTTCATGTTTCCTTTCACCTTTCTCTCTGAGTTACTATGCTGCTGCTGCTGCTAAGTCGCTTCAGTCATGTCTGACTCTGCGCGACCCCATAGACGGCAGCCCACCAGGCTCCCCTGTCCCTGGGATTCTCCAGGCAAGAACACTGGAGTGGGTTGCCATTTCCTTCTCCAATGCATGAAAGTGGAAAGTGAAAGTGAAGTCGCTCAGTCGTGTCCAACTCTTAGTGACCCCATGGACTGCAGCCTACCAGGCTCCGTCCATGGGATTTTCCAGGCAAGAGTACTATACTGTGCCTCTGACCTCCCAGAAACTCTCTTACACCATTCTCAGGTGCCCCACACTGAATTTGATGGCAGCCCCACGGAGAAGGCACTGGCACCCCACTCCAGTACTCTTGCCTGTAAAATCCCATGGATGAAGGAGCCTGGTAGGCTGCAGTCCATGGGGTAGCTAGGAGTTGGACACAACTGAGCAGCTTCACTTTCTTTTCTTTTTTTTAATTTTATTTTATTTTTAAACTTTACAATATTGTATTAGTTTTGCCAAATATCGAAATGAATCCGCCACAGGTATACCTGTGTTCCCCATCCTGAACCCTCCTCCCTCCTCTCTCCCCATACCCTCCCTCTGGGTCGTCCCAATGCACCAGCCCCAAGCATCCAGTACCGTGCATCGAACCTGGACTGGTGACTCGTTTCATACATGATATTATACATGTTTCAATGCCATTCTCCCAAATCTCCCCACCCTCTCCCTCTCCCACAGAGTCCATAAGACTGATCTATACATCAGTGTTTCTTTTGCTGTCTCGTACACAGGGTTATTGTTACCATCTTTCTAAATTCCATATATATGTGTCAGTATACTGTATTGGTGTTTTTCTTTCTGGCTTAACTTCACTCTGTATAATAGGT